>NW_026782968.1:0-71652 GCF_031769215.1 Ylistrum balloti | reverse complement strand
CTTTGATTCCTGTGACTTTGAAAATTGGCCAACGTAATTCATATTTACAAAGTTGGTAGCCCTTCATCCTAGCATACTACAGGCCCAATTTCATCATCCTTCTTCTTTTAGTTATTGAGAAGTCATTTAAAGATATTGACATTTGATTCCTGTGACCTTTCAAACGGATAAAGGTCATTCATATTAACTAGGGGGGATCAACTTCGTGCATTTAAGAAATAATTCCCCTCTCTCCATGATGTTTTAGACTAATTTCGTTTTGATTTGAAAATGATACATATTATACCAATAAACGGACAAAGTAACATTTGACTCGTGCCTGTTACATGTATTTGTTATCAATATCTATACAATGAATTCATGTCAAAAGTTTATTACATATCTGTGTCTACTGTGCCAATGGAGTCATGTGTTTATTGGTGTTGCTTGCACATCTCCCATCGCGAAATTCGTCGGAGAGGAAGACATAGAATGCCTCCAAATGCAATCGCAGCACCACCCAGGTAGAACACTGAACTTAAGTCGTCGGTCAGGTCAGACAGGAAACCTACAACATACATAGTTTAACAACATAAACTACAAACATCAACCTTCATGGTCTTTGATGATGTACCTGTATTAAAAATTTGCTTTTCATCAACCTCATATTATGAATGATTATCAAGTTTTCATGCTTAATATGTATCATGCGAAATACTATTAAAAGTTTTATTGGAAAAGGATCAAAAGAGCACATTGTATCGCACAATCATCAATATACAGGCATGCACATTGATTTGCTTGTAGCCATATTGCTAGCAGAGACAGTTGATAAAGGCACTTGATGTCAACTGGATTTGTCTTTGTCACAAGTACTTCACGTTCTTTGGAAATAATCATCAGACATGTAAGAATTGACACATTTATGAAACAATGGAGTAAGACCACCTCCTATTCAGATTTTCACATTTCTTCCGATCAATTCTGATTTTTTTTCGATCGCCTCTAAAGTTTCAAAATTGAGGCAGTTAGCTTCACTGATACGCTCTAAATAGATGAGAAAGCAACATTTTGCAGTTTGATAAATTAATTAGCTCTGTTGTATTGAAAATTGATATTCACTTTGTGTTTCGTACATTTCTATGGTCAATTCTTCTTCTGTGTTTACTTTTTAATTTTTAAGGTTCTTTGTAATATACAGGACATATGCAAACTAATTGCTATTTGCGGCACAATGGGACGAAAGAAAACTCCAATCATATTACAAATGTATCAACCAGTTATTACCTGCTAAAGGTGATCCAAGCAAGATAGAAACCCCACAAAACGTACTAATGATACCAAATAATGCTGGGAGTTCTTGAATTCCTTTCAGCTCTATCAAAATTATCGACCTTAATGGAATATATGTTCCTACAAATAAATAAAATATTGTAAACAAAACGCAAGGCATTCACTGAAAAATTTGTCTTCGACTTGAAAGCATGGAAATATTGAATCTAACACTGTGACAAATTTATTTACCAATGTATGAAAACGATCGGCATACATACCAATAGCAGTTCCGAAGACGACTGAATAAACAGCTAATACCGCAAATGAGTTGTAATAAGGAATGAAGATTGTGGCCACACCGCCAAAACCAACGACTACGCCGTTGATCAGGATACAGTCCGCCCAGGATCGATCTGCTAACAGGCCCATTACAACCCTCATAAGTGTGTTGAATATCCCGATGATAGATAGAAGGAGAGCGCCATCAGAAGCTGAGAGGTCCTTCTCCTTAGCATACTCTGGCAGGAAATTGAACGGGATGTAAAATCCTAACAAAGAAGATACCGGCATGTTAACAGAATGTCATCAAATACAAATACAAATTGCATAAAGATCAAATGTTCCAGAAGTGTAAACGCCTTCTGCTTCATCGACGACACCCGCCATGAATATTTTGGTCAACGTTAATGTTTTTAAACATAATGAGAACAAGGTCAGCGGTGAAGAAACCATCAGAAAAAACTAACGATTTTCAAAAAATATCCAACTAAATTCGAATAAGGAAATAGAATTTTCACCGACTCCGTAAAACTTCCTCATAAATTTTATCAACGTTCGTTTCTTGAAATCTTATGTTATGAGCTAATCTGTCAGCTGTCGCCATCTTCCACAAAAGTAATTCTAACGGCAACACATAGTGAGCGAGTACGTACTCATAAAATCAATTTTAATTTAGAACAAAATCCAACGTTTCAAGAAAACCCCAAAATCGCAAAGCTGAGACATTGATAAAAGTATCTATTAGATGTAATGAACATGGTGTCATCAAAACCAAACTGAACAGGATAAACAACGATCTTCTTAGTCGGAAAACAAGTCATGAAACCTTTTCCATGTGCTTACTTTCGGTCATGGGATTATTTGTGGAGAAGTTTGATAAAAGAAGCGGCGGTCAAGGCCAAACTGGAAATTATGAAAATTACGAATACACCTATCTAGCTTCTACTGGATTGAAAGACTTCCGCATAACATTACATGTTTCTGTTTGACCACAAGGACCCGGGATAATTGATTGACAATTACTTCGAAATTTAGTTCATCCCGCGTCACTATACAAGAAGTATTATTTCATAGCAAACCAGAATATGATGATTTATAAAAGATCAATTAAGGTTTTGCTGTTAGATGTGAATTCAGTGACTTTCAAAACTATAGAATTAGTTTCATTTCGGTATCGTTAGTCTGGTTTTACTTTTATAACGGAAGCGAGGAAAGTGAAATAAAATCTATCTAAAGGCCTTATGTAGTTTTGTCAGTTTCAATTTCAAAACTGTTAACAAACGGCAGGAATATGACCTTATTTTAATACATCAGTTGATAATAAATCAAATATTTTGTTATTTTCAGAAAATTTAATTTCGTAGCAATCAAATTATAAATACATATTACAGCATTAGAACGCATGATAAAGTTCACATTGTTTTGTTATTTATCAAGCTCAGTGACATCCGCTTCCCCCCAAACCAACCAAAATTGAACCAATCATTGCCTTAGTACAATGGTCTTCTTTATTGTGTGCACGTCATTTCGTGTTTATTATGAATGTGCCCTTGTACATTTGCCTTCAAATAGTAATAGTTTACACTGTGTCTTCTTCTACTTTGGGTACTAACGGACCATTAATTCCGTACCTGGGGTGTGCTAGAGGTTGGAATATCCACTAGCGACAAATCGATAATACAACAGTCAATCTACAAGTAATTTCATATTTATTTCAACTTTGCTAGATGTATTTAGTAATTGAATTTTCTGTCATAGTTCTCGAGAACTTCCAAACATTGTTGTAACTGGCTGGCTGACGAGATTCGTTATGAATATAAAACTATAACTTTTTCTGAATCTGATAGATGTGTTGCTGTAAACGACTAGTTTTTGTCCGATGTCATGGCAATCTAATATTACATGTAATCAACTTAATATATTTAACGTTTTATCAAGGAAAAGTTGAAAATAAGAAATAGTATCTTTCAGATGTCTTTAAATTAAACGTAACATTAACATAGATACTCCATTTGTATCCATATTTCTAACGCTCAGATGACCCTTCTGTCATGTTTACATAAAGTTTAGCTTATGATCATAATAAGTAATATACCAAAGTAACGTAACACGTACCAAATGATACAAACCAACACGAGACTGCATAGATAACCACTGAAGGACTTGACAACAGTGAAATTCGAAACATTTGACGCACGGATGGACACATCGAGTTCTTCCGAGCAATCGGATCACTTCCCTGTAATTCTGTACTCCCTAGCGGTGTCTTTTTTCGCATTTCAATTGGTCTGTATACTGCAGCAAATATAACTCCATTCGACACGATGGCGGAGATGACCCACATGGCGCCCTTCCAGCCGTACGCCTCCAGTAGAAGGACACCAATTAGGGGAAAGACGAATCCTCCAATACCTGACCCACATCCGGCTATCCCTGTAGCGAGGGCCCGGCGTCTATTGAAGTAGTAACTTACTATAAATATCGAGGGTCCATATACAAGTCCAAACCCTGTACCTGAAAGAATTATTAGGAAATGACATCTTTTTGCATATTCATTTATGATTAAGACAATAAAAATTAATTACAGATCAATACATATATTCCTTTTAGGCATGTTTTATTGAAATAGTTGAAAAATGGAAAAGCCACATTCTTTGAACAATATATATTATATAACCTCATTTTACGTGAGAAAATAACAGTTTTTTTAAATTACCACCAACAATGCCGTATAGCAGAATCATGACGTCAAGGTTTGGAGAGAAGGTGGAGAGGAAAAGTCCGATACTGGCTACCATAGCTCCGACGATAGCTACCCTCCGACACCGGAACCGTCTTGCTATCGCTCCCACTAATGGACCTGATTATAAGTAGATAGTGATACCATATCATCACTATTTCACAATAATTTTGATATGACTTAGTTAACAATTAAGTAAGTAAACAGTTAAATAAAACATAAAACATAAAACATTTTTGTGTGTTAATGAAATGTTAGGGGTAACTACGCGATATCCAAGAGTGGAAGTCTCAGTAAAGATAAAATAAATTCAGCAATATTAAACATCCATAGAAGTCTTATACAAATTCAGTACGGTACACGCCTTATTAATACCTACATTATATGATAACAGTGACGCTAGAAATCTAACGTACGGAGGCCCAAAAGGAGAGTTAGGAACAATAAAATCGGCCACAACAAACAGATTTAGAGCTGCACTAAACTCGTTATTGAGAAAAAGTAAATTTCAATATTGAATAAATTAAACAGAGTATTATTATTAGTATTACAATCATTACGACACGTCGACACATGAAAGGTCATTAGGGCCAACAACCGGTAAAAGACACAGTCTTCCAAACAATAAAAACATCGAACAAATTAAAAGGTAAAAGAAAAATGCTAAAAATCTGGAATGGTTATATTATCACAAAAAAATTAAACAGTTTCAAAAAGGGTTTTTAGACATGTAATGTTAAGATAAAAACATTATCGAGTAGACAGAAAGTCAATGCAGTCCAATAAAGAATGTTCAACGATCAATAGCTCATCATATTTTATGCACCAAGGATTATCTTCGCCTTTCAACATGTTATGTATGTGTAAGGTATATATGGCTCATCCGAAGACGGGCAAGGACAACTTCTTCTCGGTGGTTGTCTCTTAAGCATGGAGACCATTCACCGATGATTTACGGAGTGCAATTTATTTTTAGTACATTGATTCCTTTTCTCCTGCCACTTGGCTATTAAAACGTGTTTGATTAATGGTTGAAAATAGTTTGAAAACAACAGGTGGTAGCGACACAATCGGTTTTTTCATTGCCTGGTATTCCCAGGTAAGTATTGATGTATAAGAATAAAGATATTTTCGATATTTCCATGCTATAATTTGTAGTACAGAAAGGGAGTTGGAATGGATAACAGCTCTCATTACTTTGTTGTTTTTTTTTTTAATATATTCAAGGGCGAGGTAGATAGTTCGCGCTTCTGCCGAGAACATTGAAGCGTTGTTCGGTAGCTGGTATCTATATGCTTCTTCTTAACCATGGCCGCAACAACCTTATCATTATCTTTCGAACCATCAGTATATACATGTAGAAATGTTTAATGTTTAACCAGCAATTTTGAGAAGGATGAACGAAAGGTTCTACAGTGGGATACAACTGTAAAATAAAACTAGCAAAATAGATGAGTGAAACAAAAAGGGAAAAAAAACTTTACTCTTATGACACAAAGTTGATAAAGAGCTTGGCATGACCAGTTGATTGATCATTGAGTGCCGCAACGTTCACCCGTCTTACTGAGATTGAGGCCAAAGGGATATATTTAGGGAAGGCTATGCGAAATTGCTTGAGAATATAGCGCGAACCACATAACCGTCCCTCTATCACGAGAATTCTTTCTCCCGGTACTAACGGGACGCCACCCACGGCAGACGGTTGCCCCTTTTAGTGGACTTTTATCACTTGCTGTAGGACACAGCTTATATATTCTTACCCCTATCCGCAGGGGAAGCTTAGGTGTTGAACGTTTCGGAATGAAATCCTGATCTAATGAATAATTTTTCGTAATAAAATCATCTTTAACATGGCAAGTTTTCAAAAGTTCTGCAGAATATGACTTTCAATCTTGGGTGGGGAGTTTGGGGGTCGAAACAAGCACTGTATATAACAAATTGCCATCAAAATTAGATAATTAAGTTAATAAAAGCAAGTGTGTACAATTTTTACAATGCTTTTATGTAAAACGTACAATTTCCAATCCGTGGATTCAGCTTGACTACATTTAATAGACCTTTGTCAAAAAGATTCGAAGGTAAGAGCTAAAATATCAGAGATGCATGTAACACAAAGTCTCTGCCGATATTTGTTATTTACAAACTTTGTTACGCATGTCAGATAGAATGTACTGGGAATCGAAAAAATCATTTACAGAAAGTGCAGATTACAGGTACACTTAAGAATAGAATGACCGTTTAATTTTTGTTTATGTCGTTGTGTAATGAAGAACAGATGAGTATATTAATATCTTAGCGTTATCGCGATGCAAATGTCCACATTTAAGTACTATCAACTTACAACTTGTTTTTGTTCCTCGATCATGGTTTAAGACTTTCTTTAACCGATCTATCGAACCTTTTACCTTACATGTATCTGAATTGAAATGATATGATGTATATACTACATTACATGTATCGTTGTGGTGTACGCTTTAACAACATTTTCCTGCAAATAAAAGACAACAAAAAATATATCGTTTGATAGCGTAAATACAGTTTATACCTGGCTGATCGGGGAATGATCGCCACTTACTAGAAAACGCGTTACCATATTCGCATAATTTCGATGTCAATTATTTTAGCTAACATACATTTAAACAACTTGTTAAGATGCTCAGGTTGATCATTGGTCAAGGAAGAAATAATCGTCTAGACAGTATTTAGTATAAACAATTCGTTATTCCCGATTTCAACAATATGAAACTGGTGCAGTTTTCTGGTGCATCGTAAAGCAAGCAGGATTGTCACCGTAAATAAAAGAAGAGGGAAAAAGAGTAAAGTAGGTCAGTCGGCATCATACGACTGTAAAATGGACTGTGAACATGTGTTAAACCTATGAAGATATCTATAAAGAACAGACATTATCACGAACATTTCTAAACTTGTAGATAGAACGAAAGGTTGCCTAAAATTATCCATAGCTCGTAATTGTAAAAGACATGTTCCTGCTACATCGCCCAGGTGAAAAGAAGGTTGTTTATAATCCCCTTTAAGGGATGGTTTTAATCCGTTCCGGTCACCTCATCTGTGCTATAGGTATTTTCCTAACCTTGGCACAATCATTATTCATTATTAGAACGTTTAATGCGCGATAAAGGCAAAACTCTTTCGCCTGTATGATAAAGTTGCTACCTTTCGCCTGTATGATAATGTTGTTCCCTGTAACTACTCATTATTCAGTATTCATGGGATGTGTTTGTTGTAATGAATTCCTAAATCGATGAAGTAACGATGTTAATGACGACGCGGCAATTTCAAGGCTAACGAGTCTCATAACTTAATGTCCACAACATTATTTTTTGTCAATATAGGAGTGAATCACCTTTCTAAAGATCTCATCACATTTCATTAAATTCGTACAAGTTATTTCAATTGTTGCATTACATGCATATTGATATTACATACCAATTAATAAAGACGTCCCACTGGTGACAGAGCTGATAATTTGTGTTTTGCCTTTACTACCACCGAAATATTCCAGAAGGTCCTCAAAGAAAATTCCAAAAGAATATATAACTCCGTTCAACAGAAAGTTGTTCATGAAAGATGCAAACGCTACCATCCATCCCAATCCGCCATCTGAAGCCGTTTTTTCAAAACATGGACCAATGGTTTCATTATTTTGATCTGTGATTTCACTACTGCTCCCATCATTGTCTGTCTCTTGAATCTGGAATTCTTTATTCACGTCGTCATAAGATCCTTCGCAATTCGCAAATTCTCTACTAGGGCCATCGAGTATACGATTTGCAGCAATAAGTCTTCCATCGGAAACTATTGAAATGTAAGTTGCACTTCCGTTCTCCAGGATAGATGCCATCTAAGAGAAAACGAATTACTGTCATTTCAGACATATATCTATATTACATTTGTTTTGTGAATTCCACATTACTTAAATGTTGAACAAAATGAATTTGATTTACCAAAACAATGTAAAACAAAGAGGTGAAAATATGTGATTATATATAGATGTAGAGTATATGTAACGCAGAGCGCACCAACATTAATGTGAGGTTTGGGAAAAATAATTGACTAATATAACGGATCGAAAATTATACGGAAAACTCGTGTAATTATGACTAGATTGCGATCATAGGCGTATTAAGTATTGATCGTTGTTTATGAAAGTCATTTTTAATATGGCTTTTTTTAATAGAGCTCTTATTAGATCAAAATTAGACTACGGTTCCATTGTGTATGGATCTGGTAGACCTTCATTTCTCAAATTATTAGACATTGTTGATCACCAGGTCCAAAGCTCGCTCTCGGAGCTTTCAAGACCACATCTACAGCAAGTCTCTATGTAAAAGCTAACGAACAATCACTATGTAGCCGTTGAAATAAATTGGCTTTGCAATACACCATTCAGCTAAGGTCAAATCCTTCAAATCCTGCTTTTTCACTTGTATTTGATCCAAGATATAAAATCTTGTTTCAAAACAAACCAAACACAATTCGACTATTCAGTATTCGGATTTCCACTCTTGATGATATTGACCAAATTCAGTCATTTGGAACGATAAAAACTCCAACCTGGCACTTGAATTTGACTTTTCACTTCATGAAATGGTTAAACCAGACACTGACAGTTTCACGTTTCGTTCATCGTTCACAAAAATTGATAAAGTTGCCGCGGCCACGGTTACACAACATGAAAGCTCTGGGTGCCGGCTACCGAACAACGCCTTAATATTCTTGGCGCGAAACTATCTACCTCGCCCTTAAATATATTGAAACAAACAAATTAAAGAGAGCTGATATCTATCCAGACTCCCTGTCTGAACTAAGTCTAAGCAGCAATAGAAATATCGAAAATATCTTTATTCGTAATACATTAATACAATATCATGAACTTGCCTTTAACTTTCGTATTGGTTTTTGCTTGGTTCAGGATATAATATTAATGTTTTACGAATGCAAATATTTTCGATATATTCTCGTACTTGATATGCATACAATTGAATATATAAAACAGGCACAATAAATATAATTTTCCTTTCCCAAGTACACATCTTAAGACTTACCTTTATCTTGAACAGGTAGAAAAAAATCACATCTATGTTTCGTGCACTACAAAAAACATTTGAGTACTGGAATACTGTACAGTTTATTATGTAATGTAACATAATATCAGATAGTCGTGACATCTTTTCGTGGTCTACTTCAATTATATCATTTAAAGGGGTAAAATGTAATAGCATGTTGTGCATATTAATGAAATACCTCACGCATTCATATATGTTGAAAGGCGAAGATAACCCTCGGTGCATAGGATGTGATAAGCCATTCACCGTTAAACATTTTTGAACCTTATGTCTACTCGAGAATTTTTTCATCGTAACGTTCAAAGTCTAAAGTCCTTTTCTGAACATGTTGAGATTTGTAAAATTCTAGGTTATCTGAAAGATGTTGATCTTTTGTGATAATATACCCATTTTAGATATTTAGTACTTGTCTTTTAACCTTTTATTTTTATTTGATGTTATTTCCTATTTAGATCGACGTGTGTTTCACCTGTTGATGGCCTAATGACCTATTCACAGGATGTGCATATTGTAACAAATGATATTTAAGCCGATGTGACAATTTCAAGGCTTACGAGTCTCATGACTTTATGTCCATAGCACCATGTTTTGTCATCCTAGAATTGAATCACTTTTTCTAAAATTCTCATAAAATTTTCATCAAATCCATACAAATTATCTTCATTGTTGCTTTACATGCATATATTGATATTACACACCAACTAATACAAATGTCCACTGATGACAGACATGATAATTTATGTTTTGCCATAATTGCCACACAAGTATGCCAGGAAGCCCTCAAAGAACATCCCAAAGAATATGTAACTCCGCCCAACAGACAGTTGTGCATAAAAGATGCAAACACTACCACCCATCAAAATCCACCGTTTTATCAAAATTTGGATCAATGGTTTCATAATTTTTGTTCTGCATTTTCATTATTGCTCATATCGGTGTGTCCTTTTTGCATTAAAAGTTCTTTATTCACGTCGCCATAAGATCCTTCGGAATTCGCAAATTCTCTACTAAGGCCATCGAAAATACCATTTGTAGCAATAAGTCTTCCATCGGAAACTATTGAAATGCAAGTTGCACTTCCGTTCTCAAGGATAGGTGCCATCTAAGACAAAAATAATGTATGCAAAGTTAATGTCATTTCAGGTATTTTTTCTGAAATATTTAAAATTTTCTATCAATACAATGAACAGAAAGTGAAAAAATTAATAAATCAATTTTTGATCAAAGATTTTTTTCCCCATTTATATTCAACAATATCTTTATCAATTTATTTTCAATTACGTATTTTGCTGTTTTCGTTTTAGTATATACTTCAGTTAATTGTCTTTTCCATGACGAATATTAGTTTAATTTTACGCTTCTAATGAATGGTAATAGTACATGTCCAGCAAAACATTTCAATTTTTTAAAATGAATTGAGCTCGAGTATGCAGTAAAGAGTAATAAATACACTTGTACTCTCGAGCTCAAGCATATCGTATAGGTTTCTTCTCAAAAAGTATTATTTAGATGATCAGAGATGTTTTCCTGATGACAATCATGCAAAGCCAGAAAACCTAACGTTCATTTAATGACACCAAAAGAGTTACCAAGTACGTCCATGTACGATTTTTTATTGCAGAGCAACATTAACTACCATGCGTACGAGCATCAAACACGTCCAGCTTCATATCGCACAAAGAAATGGAATATTCCTCTAAGATATCACGACCGTAAATCAGGCCCTTGACTATCGATCGAAGCAAACGCAACATGTAAACACCATAGTTGGGGATGCATTAATATTGTTATCTAGAAATGGAAAATTCACAATTGAAAAACTTACATAGCCAATAAATTTCTTGTTATTTAAAGACAAGTCATCATCAATATATCTAAAAATGAAAGGTCTGTGTGATCTGTTTAATTTTAATTCTGATTTCATACCATAATGACGAAATATAGGAGTTGACTTGAAACCTGCCGTATCGTTAACATCATCGATTTAGAAATTGGTTACGATGTAAACTTTACATCAACACGTTAATGAGTAAAATGTAAGGGTGCAAACAGATGTTTGATAGAAAGAATGGCTCATTCGAAACGGACATCTATTTTATTTTTAACCACTTACCACGAGCATTCAAGCATAGCTTGCCCAGTGGATTTAAGGTCAAGATATGGGAATTCAATCTGAAAAAATTGTAGCTGGTGCATGTAGCTGTAATCGTTATCACCGTTATTTGGGTATGTCTCTGTTTGGCATTGAAATACATACTTGAGAACAAATAAATACCCCTGAATGTTACCTTCACGTTCAGATAACATCTGATATATCCAATAGCTGTAAGAATCTTTTAGATTATTTACTTACGGATTTCAATTACTGCATTGATAAAGGAAATTCTGTTAGAACAACGAAACACGAGGAGATATAACAATTAGATTAACGTCCACAGGAAACACAGCAGATGGCCAAATGATCTGAAAAGTTAATTCATGGCGTAACACTAACAAGCATATATTTGTCTGTTTGCACCGTTTGACTGTATATTGTATTAATGTATTACGAATGAAAATATTTTCGATATTTCTATTGCTTAGACTTTGCAGTACAGAAAGAGAGTCTGAATAGATAACAGCTCTCATTACCTTGTTTGAATATATTCAAGGGCGAGGTAGATAACTCGCGCTTCTGCCGAGAATATTGAGGCGTTGTTCTACGGAAGCCGGTATCAATACCTTGTGAAACCATGGCTGAGGCAACCTTATCATTATCTTTTGAACCATCAGTATATAAATGTAGAAATGTTTTATATTCTAACTGCAATTTCGAGAGGATGAACGAAAGGTGCAACTGTCAGTGTCTGATTTAACCATGTATGAAGAGAAAGTCAACTTCAGGTGAATTCAAGAGCCAGGGTGGAATTTCTGTCGTTCCAAATGATTGAATTTGGTCAATATCAATATTTGTGTTTTGTAAAAGAGCAGAAATCCGAATACCGAATGATGGGATAGTCTTTGGTTTGTTTTGAAACAAAATTTTATATTTTGGTTCAAATACAAGTGAAAAAGCAGGATTTGAAGGATTTGACTTTAGCTGAATGGTACATTCTACGGCTATATAGTTATGGTTCGTTCATTGAATAGAGGCTCGCTGAAGGTATGGTCTTAAAAGCTCTGAGGGTGAGCCTCGGACCCTAGTGCTGAACAGTGTCTAATAACTTGAGATATGAAGGTCTAGCAGATCCATACACCATGGAACGGTAGTCTAATTTTGATCTAATAATAGCGCTATAAATTCTTAGCAAAACTTTTCTATCAGCTCCCCAACAAGTGTGGGACACCAACCTAAAGGCTTTTTGGCTTTAAGGTTTTTTCAACGTGTTAGGTATTCGGATATCGGTTATAAATGTAGGATCATTAAAACAGAAACCTTAGCTTTGTAGTTTAGAACAGGTTTTCTCTCTACAATCATATGCCGAGTTGCACCAGATTTTAACGATCGTTATTACCTATTCAAATGGTCTATATTGTGAAATCACGTGAAGTTTCAGAAGATAATAAAGTACAGATTTGAACAAACTGAGGCAGCGACTACAATTGATAAGAACGTAATCATCTAATACAATTTTTCACACACGACCAGACTCTTTCGTCAATCCATCCCACTGTCAAAGGTTGGTAATATTTCATCACGTCCTCATTTAAGACATGATATCACAAATCTAGATAACCAGGCAGGTTTCGTCGCAGACATTTACCCTTCTGGAACACTTTGATTATTGTTCTTGAATTTCTTAAAGGGTGTATATGTTAATCTTTATTTTTCCATATTTCGACCGCGATTCATCGACACAAAATTTGGGATTAAGAATCTAACTTGTGGCTGTTTTCTCTATCAAAAGAGAAATCATTTCAGAACTAATCATTATAAAATGGATATTTCTCATTTTCAGATAGATAAAGGTCGGGATGAAAAACCGAAGACCAGCGCCATCCAGGTATTTCAGGTAATACGCTTTTGGGACACGGTCAAATATGTACACCACATTTAATGCTATATAAGACTAGTCCTCCCATCGCATTAAAAACCAATGAAAAAAAATAGGACAGAATATAGACCACATGGAATCCAAAAACAATAGATATTATCAAAGGAATATCATAAAAAAACGTACAGATTTAGATTTATCAAAATATATTTCCCCAAATTTCCGTCCTCTTCAAACATTGATACCACCGTTGGGTGAATCTTAAATGCCTGTTATAAAGTTACAGTCGTTGTGTAGGCCAACATGAAATTCCAGGCCATTTTACGCAATATTTCTTGCACTGTTTACATGTATAGGAATCAATTATTAATATAGGTCTTTTTGAGGGAAAAAGAGCTTTATATTTCAGTGGTTATATTAATATTAGTATCAGTGTCCCAATTTAAACACACAAGACACATGAACCCAACAGGGGATGGCCTTGACCTTATCGTTAATAGGAAACCTAAATGATGTTTGAATTCAAGTCTACAATTTTCTTGATTAATAAGAAATCCCCCTTGATATTTGAATACACTTTAAATAGACATGCTTAAAATAAATATGTAGCTATACTATAAATAAATTTAAAATCATATTTCCATTTATCATAATATTGAACAAAATCTTTGATGTAGAATCAATCTGAACATATGGATTGTACATGATGGCCTAGGAAAAAGGTATATTTTTATTCTAAAATATGAGGTTTTAACAAGATATTTATTCATATTTACCCTGTATTCATCTTTGATGGATTGTTGATATATTACATAAACAGTCTGTGTAACACAAGCGAAAAACTTGGGGCGTTGCGACGTGCATTTCACAATTTGGTATATGAATAAGATAAACACAAAAATTCATTTCCGAACGAATAGTGTGTGTTCCGGAAATGGGACGTCACGCAAGAATAAAAAAAATGTGCAGCATGAAATCTTAAGTTAACAATTCTCGATGAGAAAGAGCAAACCTTCAGAAACAAACGTATCATGTAATGAATTACCAAACCTCAAATGAAGTAAGCTTCAAATATTTATTTACATGATAATACCTTGCTTGTTGCAAATGTAAAGGCAGGTAATTAGATATCAGAGCTATTATATTAAACCTCGTTAAATTGTATAATTCATGTAGACCTCGTAAACATGGGATACGAGCCGATTTTATACAACAGTACATCATAGGCTGTACAGCATGCCAGGACTCAAATGTCTTTTGTAGTGCACGAAATATAGTAGTGAAATTCTTCTGTCTTGAGATAGCGTCCTTTTACTGCCAATCTACAAAATATTGTGAACACGAATAGTACAAGAAAACAAACGTTTCTTTCTTTTAATGTCTGGTTATTGTTAACAATTAATTTATACGCTTCAAGAAGAGGATTTTTATTTCATTCGGAAAAAAGTGCGCATCTGAAAAAAATATGTTCAAGATAAAGGTAGGTCTTATTATTATTACAATCTTACATGCAATGCATACCTTCATATATGTTGAAAGGCTAAGATAACCCTTTGTGCAAAAGATGTGACGAGCCATTCACCGTTAAACATTTTTTATTGAACTGCATTGTTACTATTATTATTATGACATTTTGAACGGCCCGTCCACACAGAACAGGTCATTAGTGCCATCAACCATTAAAACATACAGCGATCCAAACAAACCAAATGGTAAAGACAAATGCTAAAAATCTTAAATGGTTAAATTATCACAAAAGATTAAAATGGTAAGTCATTGTCTATTATATAGACCAAAATTTTTCATAAGACCTAGAATTTTATTAATCGCAACAGTTTCAATACAATACAAAGCAATACAAAAGTTAAAGGCAAGTTCATGATAAAGTATTAAGGTATTACGAATGAAAACATTTTCGATATTTCTATTGCTAAGGGTTTGCAGAACAGAAAGAGAGTCTGAATGGATAACAGCTCTGAATACTTTGTTTCTTTGAATATATTCAAGGGCGAGGTAGATAGCTCGCGCTTCTACCGAGAATATTGAGGCATTGTTCGGTAGCGAGGGTGAAGGACTGGCAGAAACATCATTACGAAAAAGGGGTGAGAGGAGCGACTGTGGATTTGGGGGACAGGGTCCTGGTTCGGAAACTAGTCCATGATGTAAAGCATAAATTAGCCGACATGTGGGAGGAGACTACATGTAGACATGTATCAGCCTAACCCTGAGGTCCCAGTTTTTGTTGTTCGGCCGGAGATGGGGGTTTGACGAACTAGGAAACTACATCGTTATTTTGTGTTTTGTGTGTACATATTGATCAAAATAAACGTCAGTGGAATCGCACAAAGTTAAACGATGTGCGCAAGATAGATTCATGTAGGTTCAGTAATGACTTACGGTTAAGTGTCGAAAAGAATTTATTTTAAAGATTATACAATACTACAGCTAAGTAAAGATATTTATAGGTTAGACACATGTTGACCTATCGGGTACACTCCTTATTAAGATTGTTTTGTTTACAAAATACCATAACTGACCTTTGTTTACAAAATACCATAACTGTGTATATACTCTATATAAATATAGTATATATGTAAACGTTATATGGACGTCTCTTTTTGTCCCGGCAATGCACCATCTAAGCTATTTCACCATACCTCTATTACACTTATTTTTCTATTATTTTGTTTTATGCTCTGGTAAATGTTAAGTGATGTGTTTGTTACAAGGGAGACAGCCGGAATGGTCATGTTACTTACATACCTGTATACAATTTTTGTTGCCAAAGACACATCACTTGTCACTCTCTTAGATGTGAAACTATCGAGAGACTAATTAACAGACTCTAGTTGTTTATAGATGATTGCCATATTCAAAATGATCTCCATAAACAACGATCAATATTTAATACGCTTATGATCGCGTAATCGTTTAATTATCAATCAGTAATAGTAGTCAACCATTTTTACCAAACCTCACATCAATGTTGCACAGTTATGCGGGCGATGTATGCTCGTTGTTCGCACGAAATTGTTGGTACGCTGTGCGTAACATACATATTGTTTTGATAAATCAAATTCAATTTGTTCAACATTTAAGTAATGTGGAATTCACAAAGAAATGTAAATCAGATATTTGTCTGAAATGACAATGATATCGAATGTCATTCTTCATCTTAGATTGGATCAGTGTCCGATGGAAGACTTATTGCTGCAAATGGCATATCCGAGCATCCTAGTAGTAAATTTGCGATTTTCGAAGGATCTTATGGCGATGTGAATGAAGAATTCCAAATTCCAAAAGCAGACACCGATGGTAGCAGTAATAAAATTGCAGATCACAATAATGAAAACACTGACCCAAGTTTTGAAAAAACGGCTCCAGATGGCGGATGGGGATGGATGGTAGCGTTCGCATCTTTTATGAACAACTTTCTGTTGGACGGTGTTATATATTCTTTTGGGATTTTCTTTGAGGACTTTCTGGAATACTTCGGTGGCAGTAAAGCAAAAACACAAATTATCAGCTCCGCCATCATTGGGACATCTGTATTAGTTGGTATGTAATATCTATATGCATGTAAAGCAACAATCGAAATAACTTGCATGAATTTTGTGAATTTTTATGAGATTTTTGGAAAAGTGATTAAATGCTAGAACGACAAAACACGATGTTGTGGACATTAAGAAATGAAACTCTTAAGACTTGAAATTTTCACGTCGGCGTAAACATTTATTATATATTGTTTATACTAAATACTGGCTATCTAATTTTTTCTTCCATATTCGGTAGTTGACCTCTCCCCAGGTGGCGCTGGTTTATTCAAAGAAGAGAAATGATATATTACACAAATATCATCAATATTGAATTTATTATTTCATTATTACTAACTTAAATACCGCGCATGCAACGTCCTAATTGTGATAATTGTGGCAAAGTTAGGAATATACCTACACTGTGTATGTTGTTCACGTTCTGGTTTAATTATCAAATATTGAAAAGTTACTTTTTTAATGATTTTAGTGCATCTCTACATCAATTTTTTCCTTACTCTCATTTTGGGGTTCCTCACGTTAGATTTCTAGCGTCATTGTATAATATAATGTAAGTATTTATTAGGCGTGTACCGTACTGAGTTTGTATAAGACTTCTATGGATCTTTACTGCGACTTCCACTCTTGGATATCGCGAAGTTACCCCGAACATTTCATTAACACACAAAAAAGTTTATGATGCAGTTTTATTTAACTGTTTACTTACTTAATTGTGAACTAAGTCATATCAAAATGTATTGTGAAATAGTGATGATATTCTGTTACCATCTACTTATAATCAGGTCCATTAACTGGAGCGATTGCAAAACGGTTCCGGTGTCGGAGGGTAGCTATCGTCGGAACTATGGTAGCCAGTATCGGACTTTTCCTCTCCACCTTTTCTCCAAACCTGGACGTCATGATTTTGCTATACGGCATTGTTGGTAGTTATATAGAAAAAAAACCTGTTATTCACGAGTGTAATGTGTATAAAGTAAATATATTGTTCCAATAATGAGGTTTTTCCTTTTGTTATTTAAACTATTCCCAATAAAACATGCCAAAAAGGAATATATAGACTTCAAACTATTTCATTGTCATAACTATAAAAGAATACGCAAAAAGATGTCATTTCCTAATAATTCTTTCAGGTACAGGGTTTGGACTTGTATATGGACCCTCGATATATATAGTGAGTTACTACTTCAGTAGACGCCGGGCCCTCGCTACAGGGATAGCCGTATGTGGTTCGGGTATTGGAGGATTCGTCTTTCCCCAACTTGGCGTCCTTCTACTGGAGGCGTACGGCTGGCAGGGCGCCATGTGGATCATCTCCGCCATCGTGTCGAATGGAGTTATATTTGCTGCAGTATACAGACCAATTGAAATGCAAAGAAAGAAACCGCACGGGAATACAAAATTGCAGGGAAGTGCTCCGACTGCTCGGAAGAACTCGATATGTCTTTCTCTACGTCAAATGTTTCGAATTTCACTGTTGTCAAGTCCATCGCTTGTTTTCTATGCAATGTCGTGCTGTTTGGTGTCAGTTGGTACGTTTTACTTTAGTTTGGTATATTGCGTATTATGATCATAAGCTGAACTTTGTGCTAACGTGATATTATATTCCTGCTGTTTAAGACTATCATGTTTGTGATTGAACCTGATAATACCGTTAGATATATTTCACTTCCTTTCCTTCCATTTTAAAAGTAAGAACAGACATTTCGTAACTAAAGAGGGTGAAATATAACAAATTGTATACTTTTTGAAAATCATTGAATTTACATTCTAACCTTGATTGTTTTTCTTTAAATCATCACATTCTGGTTTGCCAATCCTTCTTGTATAGTGATGAAAGATTAACTGAAATTCGAAGTAACTGTTAGAAGTAATTGTCAATCAATCATCCCGGGTCCTTGTGGTCAAACGGAGCCGTTCAAGCCTTTCAATCCAGTAGAAGCTAGAAAGGTGTCATCATGATTTCATGTTTGACCTTGATCGCCTTTAAACCTTTAAACAAACTTCCACAAAAAAGTGCCATGACCAAGAGTAAGCGTTTGACAAATGGTTCACTTGTTTTCCAACTGAAAAGATTGTTTACTTTTTCTGTTCAGTTTGGTTTTTAAAACACTTGGTTCATTACATCTAACAGTTTTCGGTTTGTCGGTATAAATGTATTTTTCAGTTTTTATCTTTTTAGCTACATTGAGAAAACATGTGCAATGCTCTCACTTAAATTCCGAACTGATATATATAATGATAGAACGTTGAATTTGGGTCTAAATCAAAATTAATTTTATCAAAATGTATTCGCTCAATGCGTGTTGCCGTTAGGATTACTTTTGTGCAAGATGCAAGATTAGCTAATGACATTAGGTTTCCAGATATGAACGTTGATTAAAAAAATGAGCAACTTTTAGTCAGTGAATATTTTATTTCCTTATTCATGAATGTAGTTGGACATTTTTGAAACCCGTTAGTTTTTTTCTGATGATTTCTTCATCACTGACCTTGTTTTCATCATGTTCAAAAACATTAATGTTAACCAAAATACACACAGCGGGTGTCGTCGATGAAGGAGACGGCGCTTACCCTTCTGGAACATCTTATCTTACTGCAGTTTCTATTTGATGATATTCTGTTAACATGCCGGTATCTTCTTTGTTAGGATTTTACATCCCGTTCAATTTCCTGCCAGAGTATGCTAAGGAGAAGGACCTCTCAGCTTCTGATGGCGCTCTCCTTCTATCTATCATTGGGATATTCAACACACTTATGAGGATTGTAATGGGCCTGTTAGCAGATCGATCCTGGGCGGACTGTATCCTGATCAACGGCGTAGTCGTTGGTTTTGGCGGTGTGGCCACAATCTTCATTCCTTATTACAACTCATTTGCGGTATTAGCTGCTTATTCCGCAATCTTCGGAACTGCTATTGGTATGTATGCTGATCAGTTTAAACATTGGTAATTGAATTCATCTTGTATACGGAATTCATTTTTCAGTTTAGCTTGTCACAGACTTAAATGCAATATTGCCATGCTTTCTAGTCGAAGAAAAGACAACATGCTTCAGTGAAAGCCTTTTTGAACGTCGTTTTGTTTACAATACTTTATTTATTTGTAGGAACGTATGTTTCATTAAAGTCGGTAATTTTGATAGAGCTGAACGGAATTCAAGATCTCCCAGCGTTATATGGGTTACTTGGTATGTTTTGTGGGCTTTCTGCCTTGCTTGGATCACCTATAGCAGGTAATATTTGGCAAATACATTTTCATATGATGCATATCTACCAGGTCTACTTTATTTGAACAAATGTTGTTTAGGTCCCTTCCTTACACAAAATGATTGGGAGTTTTCTTTCGTCCCATTGTTTCACGAACAGTAACTAGAATGCATACGTCCAGTACATTACAGAGAACGTTAAAATGAAAAAGTAAACACAGAAGAAATGAATATTGATTGTACGTCTCGTATATTAACAAGATGTCACTGAAGCTAAATGCCTCAAGTTATCGCCGGTTTTAAAACTTCATTTTACCGATTTTAAAGCATTTATTAAACAATATTTAACACCTTGCCTGTCTTCGGATGGGCCATACATACCTTACGTATTCGTATATGTTGAAAGGCGAAGATAACCCACGGTGCATAGGATGTGATGAACCTTCACCGTTAAACATTTTTCTATTGAACTGCATTGACCTTCTGTCTACACGAGAAATTTTTTATTGTCTAAAGATACTTTTTGAAAATTAAAAAAAAAGACTTGTGAAATTTTAAGTCTGAAAGATGTTGGTCTATATATTAGACTATGACGTTCCTTTTTTTATTGTTTTGTGACAATATACCCATTTAAGATTTTGAGCGTTTGTCCTCTACCATTTAGTTTGTTGATGTTATTTCCTTTTTGGATCGCTGTGTCGTTTGATGCATTTCCCATAAAACTTTTAATAGTATTTATCATTATACGTATTGAGTATGAAAACTATTATACATAATATCAGGTTGATGAAAAAAAAGTTTTAATACCGGTACCTCATCAAAGACCAGGAATATTGATGTCTGTAGTTTATGATGATAAAGCAAGTATGTTGTAGGTTTCCTGTCTGATCTGACCGACGACTTAAGTGCAGTGTTCTACCTTGGTGGTGCTGCGATTGCACTTGGAGGCTTTCTATGTCTTCCTCTCCGGCGAAGTTATACGGAATAAACTTCTGACATCAATTTCATCGTATAAATATTGATGACAACTACATATAACAGACACGAGTCAAATGTTACTTACCAACTGGTCCTTCAAGAATTTTGAAATAAATATTAATTCCATTTAACTACATGTATACCTTTCACTTAACCGGCGATGCAGTATACAATTTTCTGTTACAGTTAATAACTGTAATAAGTAGTGTATACGTATGTATTGGTTACATTTAACATGGTGTATAAACACATGATCTTAATCTTTTGCATCGTTTTATCCTTGACCTTCTTGTTTAAATTTAAACATGAATTCGTTCAGATTATCAAATGTAAATTCGTGTATAGTGAAATTAACGACCTTAGCATTCACTATGAACGTCACCTGTGGTAGAGCAGTAGTTAAACTCCCTGTTTTATATCGAATGAAAATGTCAAGAGTTTTAATCCACATTGATTAGTCCTAGATAAATAATTTCAATAAAATGTTGATCATTTCTTATTTTCTTCGGCTTATTTGTATGTCCTTCAATGGTATTGTTTCTGACTCTATCAATGTTTACTTAATAGTTTTGTTGTTTTATTCTTAACAATACTAATAATGTGACAACGCAATTAAACAAAATACTAAACGTGAAAGTTGTCTTATGTTTCATTTTTCAAACTACAAAAAATCTCATACTTTCCTTTGCACGAGCAGTTTTTCATTTACATAGTGTTGTGGACGTGTGAATTTGTGGATTATGAGTAACGAAAAAATTCCTCCAGAAAATTAATAATTTTACAGTGTTGCAAACAGTTGATGAGTGTCCGTTCTTTACAATCACCATATTGTTACAAAGTATTACAGTAAAACAAGGAATAAGCCGAAGTTGACGGGACAACATAAAATATTCGACTTATCCCATGGTTCAACATAGCAGTGTTGCTATGAGCGGAAATATTGTTCATCGAAGATTGACACTATCTCATCGGTTGTTTACCGAATACGTGTCTCATTGCATGGAAAGTAACGATTAAGTAATAAATATAAAATATTCTATATTTAATACACTTAACGTTTGTTTAACAATATTTCCTTTTGGAGCGCTGTGTGAATTTACCGGTAAATGACCCTTCATGACCTTTTATGTGTTGACGGGCCTATAAGAATGTCATAATAATAATAATAACATTTTTTTTTTAATTTTCTTTTCATTCAGAATTTTCAGCAATATATGGTATTGATTACATTCATAACATATCATATTCACTTAGAGATCACTCAGCTCACATGTATGCTAACTTGCATCAGTTGATAAAAAAATATACACATATTACCTTTTTAAGAGAAACAGAAAAAGAAGAATAGTGGAGGAGAAAGGTAGAGAAAGAAAAAAGAAAGACAGGAAAGGATGAACGAAAACAAAAACAGCAAAAAAAATCTTATTTTTGAACTGTAGCTCATCACTATGCATATATTAAAGAAATATGGTGCTTTCGGCTTTTAACAGCGAATGAAAAGGTATGACACAATTTACTTTTTGGGTTTAAATTCGAAAAAATGGGGGGTATATGAGTTCGGGTTTTACCCATCCAGACAAAAAATATATCCATGTTATAATAAAGGTAACTTATAGTATGTCCAAACAGGAAGTTCAACTATATGTTAGTCAGATTAAGTATGGCAAAGGGACATAACTGTAAGATAAGTGCAGAGTAATAAGAAAAAGGTTATAGCCCTTTGTTAGCTAAATGTGCATATATTAATTAGAAAATCAAAATATTAACATGGCAAATAAAATCGTATGAAATCGCTAACGTTTCCGGCCTTGTGGCCATCTCCAGGCGTTTGAATTACGTTACATAGTAACCTATATTGTGACGTAATATTATTGTTTCAATATAAGGGGAGGTAATAACGTTAATTGTCCCAGCGCAATCGTTAATGTGCGTTAAGGGACGGATGGAATTAGTTTAAACATATTTTATTGCAAAAGCAAATGGATTGGGCACAGGTTATCTTAACTTATAAGAGCCCTCTCCACAATAATATATACAATGAATGTGACAACAGCTATGTACAGTTACAACTTATCTTTAAATGCAAAATGTAGTAGGGAAAAAAGAAGCGAAGAAAAGATGGGAGAGGAAGAGAAGAAATTGATTTAACAATCTGACGTAGTCAACGCTCATGCCTGGCACTATAACTGCACAACTCATCATTCCTTCTTACACAGTTAATTAAAACACCATAAGGCTTTCAACTAAGCTTACCTAAAGTGCCAGGCAAGCATTCCTCGTAATTAATTAATAACCTTCAATATTAATAAGTTAATGTAGTTACAAGTAGCTATTAGAGATACAGAAAGGAGAAGAGGGCAAGATCACCCATTCACAGAGTGAAGTCAGAATCTGTTGCTGGCCCGCATGTATGTTTGTACGATGTGAAAAATATCTTCGTTTTCAGTTACGGCGAGTTCAGATTTTCCAGACAAAAGAGTGTCGAGATTAATTGGGTAATACGGACGCAAATTTACAAACATGTTTGCTCTCAAAATAGTATAATTAGGACATTCAAAGAAATAATGATATGCATCTTCACAAAAGTGTCCACAAGAACATGATGATGATTCTACTAAGTTTACACGGTACAAATCGTTATTTAAAGCACTGCAGTTATATGTTAATTTAGTATGAATTATATTTAAACGACGTGGTCCGTAATTAAAAATATAGTAGATTTGTTTTGTCTTGGACTGATAGCTTTTCTAAATTTTGACACAGATCCTAGATTTCTTGTTTCATCGGGAAGATTGTTCCAGAATTTAATAGTGTTAGGCAAAAAGACAGTCTGGTATTAGTTAGTCTGTAATTCGGTAATACATAATCATTATTATTTCTTAATTCATACCTGTTTAAATTACTGTTAACTGTTGGTAAAAGATCTTGTAAATAAGAAGGTGCTAGATTTTTATGAATCTTGTAAAATAAAATAAAATTTCTTCTATTTCGTCTGTTTTCTAATGATTTCCACCCCGTTTCGAAATATAATGCTTGCCTAGTAACGTAACTTGGTAGACCGGTCACGATTCTCGCTGCTGGTAATTGTAATTATTCTAGTAAATCATAATGAAATTTAGAACAACCACTCCAAAACTTCACAAGAGTATTCAAGAACTGGTAGTATAAATGAGGTGTAAATTTTAGATAGTTTTTCTATTTACTAAAACTTTTAATTGCCTTAAGGCATTAATCTTTTTTAATACCGATATATAAAGTCAACATGATTCCCCCACTTTACATTAGCACTCAATAAAAATCCTAAGTGCCTGTGGCTTTCTGACATATTTAATCGTGTTTCACCGAATTGTAAATTGATGGCATTATTTCGTAACGTGTTCGAGATAAAGATGACATTAGTTTTATTAGGATTAAATGTTACCAACCACTTTTTTGACCAATCTATTATACGCTGCATATCAAAATTTAAAATTCGTTCCATTTCTGGTATAGAGGAAGAACCAAAAGTCACTGAAGTATCGTCGGCAAACAAACGTGATACACTTAATAATTCATCGGTTATGTCATTGATGTATATTAAGAACAAAAAAGGCCCTAAAATTGAACCTTGGGAAACTCCAGCTTTAATTGTTTGGTAATTAGAAAAATGTTCACCTACAAATACTCTTTGTTGTCTTGATTTTAAATAATGTATTAACCAGTTCAGAATGTTTCCTGATATACCATAATATTTAGGTTTTGATACTAGACCCCTGTGCCAAACTCTGTCAAATGCTTTTGAAATATCACAGAAAACAATGCATGTGTGTTTCTTTTCCTCAAGATTGAGACAAATGTTGTGGTAGATTTCAATGAGTTGGTAAACGGTAGAGTGTGTAGGCATAAAACCAAATTGCCTTGAATAAAATATCGAATTTGTTAAAAAATAATTATAAATATGCTTAAAAACCACTCTTTCAAAAACCTTACCAACCGAGGATAACAATGCTATCGGTCTATAATTAGATGGTGAATGTTTTTCTTCTTTTTTATAAAGTGGCATAACGTTTGCCTTTTTCCACAAATTAGGATAAACACACTGTGTGAGAGACATATTGTATAATAGTGTTAAAGGTCTACACACTGTGTGAGCTGTATAACGTAACATGTGATGACTGATCCCGTCTACACCAGATGCTTTACCTAATTTCAATATTTTGAGAACATCAATTACTTCATCTGCATTAATAATTATGCTGCTAAAATTTGAAATTGTTTTAGGGACTAGGTTCGGTACCTGAACTTCAGAGTCGTCTAACTGACTAATTGAAATGAAATAATTATTTAGTAGTTTCGCTTTATCTGTATCGTTATATTTTATATTACCAGTATGTGGATCTATAAGAGGAGGTATTTCATTGGTTGCATCTTTTGATTTAATTAAATTTTTAAGTAATTTCCAATATGATTTGGAGTCGGATGTAATAAAACTGTCAATGACGTCATCTAAATTTCCATAAAAGTTTTCACGAGCTTGTTTTTTCATGTTATTTACTCGATTTCTCGCTCTTTGAAATTCAATATGTCATTCTCACGTTTGGTTAACCTAGCTTTTTTTATGTAGTCTATTGCGGATTCTGATGTTTTTACGCAAATCCGAATTCATCCACGGTTTGTCATTGGGTCGTATAGTGACAAGTTTAGATGGAATACTCTCTTTAGCAAAGGATATAAATTGATCGGTAAAATGTAAACAAACTTCCTCTATATCCCTAGATTCAAGAAACATATCTTCCCAGGAAAAGTTTTCTATTAATCTATTTAGTTGAGTAAAGTCAGCATGTTTATAACACCAAACCTGACGCTTATAAGACTTCGTTAATTTAAAATTTACCTCAATAGATGCTAAACATGCTTCATGATCACTAATGTCTCTAGTAATTGGCAGTAATTTTGATTCTATACATTTAATTGATTGTGATAATATGATTGGATCTAGAAGAGTAGCTCGTGTGTTTCCTATTCTAGTAGGTTGGGTAATGGTGTTTTTTTAAATTAAAATTATTAAGTATTTCAGAGAGTCTATGATACTGTGACATTGTAATTAAATCAACATTGACATCTCCAACAATGATTATGTTCGATGTAATATCTAATGCTTTTTCAATAGAGGCATGTATGTGATCCCAAAAGGAATGTGTCGCATAAGCTGGTCTATAGATAGTACCCAGGAAAGTACAACTCGACGGCAATTTCAATTGAAGCCATATTAACTCACCATCCACGAATTCAATATCGTATCTTCTAGTTGCTTTAATTTGATTAGAAACATAAACCATAACACCGCCTCCAGCAGAATTTCTATCTCTTCTAAAAGGCTCACTAAAACCCTGTATTTCTAATTTCTGGGAAGATATATTTCCGTCTTAATGAATTTCCGATATTGAAATTATGTCGTATTCACTTGCTATATCTTCTAAATACTTTAACTTATTTCTAATACTACGAATACTTCAGTGAAAATTGATAATTCATGTATATTCAGTCCGGGATTGAGTTCAACATCCATACATGTTAACAACAGGTTTAATTATACTAAACTATACAGAGAATTATTAATAAAGATGGAGAATTCTTACTTGAAGTCATTTAAGTTTTGTATTTGGAGTTATTCGGAATGGAATTTTATATATTTTTTCCATTTCTCGTTACTGATATCAAACGTTTCCCCCATTTCTTCCTACCTGTTGGAATAACCTTATTGCTAGAAAGCACTGCATAAAAGTTCCTAGACCCTTAAGTGTTTTTTGTAAAAAGATTTCTAAATTATGAGGCATAATTGGTTACACTAAATCTAACAACCACCCCACCCCCACCCCCGATATTATGCCCAATATTGTTCTGATTAACATATCTTCTAATTGCTGATAGGATACCATCATATTGCACAAATTATATTTAATTTGATGTTAAACTCGTCATGTGTACAGAAAGGATTGGTGTTGTAATCTTTTATCATGTCATTAAAGATAGAAATTCCACATCTATACCATTCAGGATAAAAACACATTTCTGGTTTATAGTTAAACTATCATTTTACCATAACGTATGTTTTAGAAATGATGGTTCCTTTAAGTGTACTATATTAAGACCTCCCTCTCTATAATTTCTAACAACAACATCTCTCACTTGGATTAGGTAACGAAATAAACAAGTGATTAATACCATTCATGATTTTATCATATGTATTTTACCAATAGGGTAATATATCTTGTTTTCCACGAACTGATGATAGATTACAGCTTAACAAGTTTTTTTATCAAAGTTAAGTTTAGATATTCTATGTAAATCAACATGAAATTATAATCTAAGGAACTTGAACTGTTCTGCACCCCATTGAAGATTTACTTCTGGCAATAAAATGTCATTACTGTAATTCTTACTCCCTATCCATACTACTTGTGTTTTATTTAGATTTATTTTTAGACCAGACATTCTAGCAAAAGCATTCATTTTCTTTTATAGATTCATTAAGTGACTCCTTCGATCCATCTAATATAAGCGAACTATCATCTGCATATTGAGAAAAAAATAATTTTTTTTAAAATTGTTAACATTTATCCCCCACCCTTTTTTTTTTTTTTTTTTTTTTTTTTTTTTTGTTTTGTTTCTTAACCAAATTGCTAATATTTCAGCACAAAGAATGAAAATATATGGTGCAATCGGATCGCCTTGACGACAGCCTCTTTTAACACTAAAAAAATTGTGAAAAATTACCTCCTTGGTTTATAGCAGAACTAATGTTACTATGAAAAACCTTAATCCAATTCCTTATGCTATTCCCAAAATTAAAGAACTTAAACACTTTATCCATAAATTTCCACGAGACAGAGCCGAAAGCCTTTTCAAAATCTATCATAAGTAACATAGGTATGTCATTTTCTTCAGTTTAATGCATTATGTCATAAATTAGCCTAGAATGTTCCCCTATATATCTACCTGCCAAAACTCCCGTCTGATCTGTGTTGATAAGTTTTGCAATACTGTTTTTACCCTACGTGCTATCGTTCCTGAAGCAATTTTGGAAACTATATTTAATAGAGAAATAGGGCGCCAGTTTTTGATGAAGTGTCTAGGTTTATTATCTTTTGGTATGCAAGTAATGATGCCCTGTCTTTGAATAATAGAAAGTTGACCTATTTCATAACTAAAATTGATAGATCATAGATCTAACTACAAAATCCCCAAGATGTCTCTAAAAACATTTTCAGTAGTGAAATCATCAGACCCTGGGCTTTTGTTATGTTTTATATTTCTCAATGTCACAGAGGGTTCGTCAACTGTTATATAACCTTCTAATTTATTAGATTCTAACCTATTTAATTTATGAACTTCAAATTTTCTAAACACTCCTCAAAATCAATATCCTCTATGTTACTCTCTGCTGTATATAGTTTTTCATAAAATAATTGAACTTCAAGAATCTCTGTTTGATTTTTAACAATATCCTCGTTTTCTTTTTCTAGTTTATAAATAACATAAGATGTAAAGTTTCTATTCTCGAGGTTAAAAACTATTTGGTAGGCTTATCCCCTTCTAACCATTTAGCTCCTGATCTTTCAATACTTCCCTGAATCTTATGTAGTCTACTACTTTCTAGCTCAGTTTTTTTCTCATTAAGTTCTTCAATTTCTACAATATCCTGTCTTCCAAATCTTGTATTAATTTTTTATTCCTTTTCTCTAGTGTTTTGTTGTGTTTTCCTATGTGGCGTGTAAGAAATAGTTTCCCTCTTATTTCCATTAGAAGAGTATCTAAAAAAGTTGATCATTAATTGTAAAAAGAATCAAATCATTTGGGATTTCCGATAAACTATTAATATTATAAATGGGTAGAGAATACTGTAATTTAACTTTAGCAATAGTTTTATTGATAATGTTAAGGTAGTCTTTATCTGATAGAAGGGGGTTATTAAACTTCCATCTCACCTTTCTCCTCTTAAATGTATTAAATTTTAAGGAAAATTTAGGAGAAGAATGGTCCGATCTGTATCCTGCATCTATACCTACATTATTAATCCCACCCATTAAACATTCTGAAACTAGAAAAAAAAATCTAAACGTGCTTGCTTCAATGGATTCTTCTTTCTTCAAGTACATCTTCTTGTATCGGTATGATGCTCTCTAAGAATATCTGCTAAACTAAATGTATCTATAATTTCTAAAACCTTATCCCTCGCCCTTGGATTATTAACTTGTCTATAGTTTTGGTCGTAATCAAAATCTCGGTTTAACACCAAATTAAAATCTCCACACATTATCACCTAATCATTTTTTAAAATCATTTATAGTTTCGGATATTAATTTTTAAAAATCAGGAGAATCTGTATTGGGGTCATATATTACAATAAGTGTTAATCGTGATCCCTCCAATTCTAAATCTAACCCCAAAAAATTACCATTTGAATCTTTCTTTTCTTTATAAACTTTAAATTCAAAATTATTTCTAAACAACACTGCAACTCTCCTAGAGTTCGACTTATACGGTTTAAAATAACAACTGAAACCCTACTCATTTCTTACCATTTCCTCATTCTCTACTGTAAAATGGGTGTCTTGAAGACAATATATATTGTAGGATTTACCTCGTAAGTACAAAAACACACCTTTTCTTTTAACGTTATTACCTAACCCTTGACAGTTTGCCTAAAGAATTGTAATACAGTCAGACATATCTGCCACGTGCACAATTCAAAGGGATGGAGCCGCAACGCAAGTGTAAGGGAAAAGGAGAGAAGAAGGAAGAAAGAGATAGAGATTGAGAAAAAATAGAAGATAAGTTTTAAAAAATCATGTGGTCAACTGATATCGACTACTATCAACTCACGCATACTCTGGATCTTGCGCCATGCACACGACAGGAAGCCAACATACAACCGGAAGTAGAACGCTAGTATGAAAATCATATAAGATTATTTCAACAACAACAACAACAACAACAAAAAAACAACATTTGTACTAATGAACAAATGGTACATACAATATATAAACAAATTACATTTAAAGTAGCATTGGTAAGAAAATAGCTACATAACACATGAATTTATTCTTCATAAATTATAATCTATTGCAACAATATAATTTTGCAATACTGTCACATGCCATTGTAAGTAAACTCTTGCTATTGTGCGGGAACTAAGGGTGAGCAAAACATGCGCAGCAGGTAAGATCGTCAGTTGGGAGCAGACATTGATGGGTGAAGACCGGACTGTAATTGTGTTCTGGGGAAGCGCAAATATCAGCTTGCTCTTTTCCCAACCATGGGCTCTCGGGTTCCTGTATGGTGATCCTACGTCAACTGAGCATACCATGTGACGTCATGCCTGTGTGACTGGATATCTAGACTGTGTGACCGGATAGCGTCGTATACTTCAGTCTGTGTGACTGTTCGGCTGTTTCATCATCTGGACTATGTGCCCTGATGACGTAACGTCATATCACGTCATACCTTCCTGAGTGGCTGGTCTGTGTGACCAGATGACGTCAATCTTACTGTGAGATCTTATAATGACAGACATTCCTGTATGGCTTGTCTGCGTGTCCTGATGACGTCATACTTTCCTGTTGGGGCATCAACTTACCATGATGACCTCATACTTAGTGGACGACGTGAAACCTAACTTTTGATGGGACTAAGAGGGTAGATATCGTCATACTTACCTTGTGCTGAACTTTGTACCCAGATGCCGCCTACAACTGTAGATAACGCTTTATGGTGTTAAATGTTATGTTTATGTTGAAACACGGCGCTATGACGTCCTCGATTTTGGCCCTAATGACCATTTATATGTTGACGGGCCGTTAAGAATGCAATATTAATTGTAATTTGAGAAAATGCATCCTTCTAAAATGGCTATTGTGGATGTCTGAAGAAAGTGTTACATACTTTAGATTAAAGTGAATACACAGGTCAAATGACACAAGAAGTATTTGTGTTCGTGCCTTTACATTAGCTCATTTACCTACATGTCACATTGTAGTTCATTCGAAGTAAGGCACGGTTTAGAAAATGGAGCTATCTATTTGATGTTGTTTTTAAATGTAGGAAAATTATTGAATCGTAGGAATCGTGCCTCCCCATAAATACCTTAAAATTAGCATCTGTTCTGTCTGGATGCTAATAAGAGCCGTGGAAAAATATAGCAAGCTACCTGATTATTAAGTCTTATAGTATCCCCCTCATCAAATAAATTGTCTTTGCAGTACACGATTCAGCTAAGGTCAAATCCTTCAAATACTGCTTTTTCCCCTGCATTTGATCCAAAATATAAAACCTTGTTTCAATGCAAACCAAAAACCATTCCATCATTTTGTATTCGAATTTCCGCTCTTTTAAAAAACAAAAATATTGATGTTAACCAAATTCAGTCATTTGGAACGGCAGAAATTCCACCCTGACTCATGAATTCACCTAAAGTTGACTTTTCACTTCATGAAATGGTTAAATCAGACACAGACAGTTACACCTTTAGTTCATCCTTCTCGAAATTGCAGTTAAAATATGAAACATTTCTACATTTATATACTGATGGTACGAAAGATAATGATAAGGTTGCTGCGACCTTGGTTACACAAGATGAAACCTATGGATGCCAGCTACCGGACATCGCCTCAATATGAGAGCTGTTATCCATTCAGAATCTCTTTCTGTTCTACAAAGTCTCAGCAACAGAAATATCGAAAATATTTTCATTCGTAATACCTAAATACTATGTCATGAACTTGCTTTTAACTTTTGTATTGCTTTTCGCTAGGTTCCTGGGCACATGGGAATACCATGCAATGAAAAAGCAGATCGTGCCGACAAGGAAGCGTAATCGCTACCACCTGTTGTTTTTTTAAACTTCATTTTACCGATTTTAAACCATTTATTAAACATTTTTTAAAAGCTCAGTGGCAGGAGGATTGGAATACCTATACCAATAACAAATTGCACTCCGTCAAACCTGTAATCGGTCAATGGTCTCCGGGCTAAATAGACAGCCACCGAGACGAAGATGTCCTTCGGATGGGTCATACATACCTTACACATTCATATATGTTGAAAGGTGAAGGTAATCCATTCAGTGCTTCTCAAGAAATAGCGATAACAAAAACTGTTTACGGACGGACGGATAGACCACGAACGCATAGCGATTTGAATATATAAAAAATATCGAGGTTAACACGAACAAGAAAATACCGACAAGTCATCAAAATCGTTATCTGAAGTAAAATTCAAGAAGTAAAAACTACGATTCGTTCTAATTTCTCCGTTACCAACAGCTTGTTTTTTTTTATTTTTAAATCACTGATTTTATGCACTTCCACACACATTGTATATATTATTTTTAAACTGTACCTTACTGGACTAACCACAAACACAAAAGGGGATAAGTGCTAATGATATATAATAACATTATATAGGAGGGTTTGGCAAACAGGATGCAGTGTAACGACCATATTAACAATACTTACCTCCAGCATCCCAAAATCTTTGGATTGTATGCTCAACAGTACTTTACATGTGAAGTTGGCCGATACTCCGTGAAAAATCATTTCTTATCTACCATAGATACCTGTTAATACATGAATCTCAAACAAATCATGAAAGCTATCTGTAAAGTTCTGACGTGATCCACAGTTTTACAACCAAAGTTGATGAAGGGTTTGAGTTTGCAGGGTTCCGAGGTGGAAGTTTTATAGATCAATTGCATGTATACATCTAATTTCTATTAGTGTTTACCGTGTTCTCATTTCGTGAAATTGTTTATATTGATATAGCATGATTTACATGGCTGATGTCGTCGATAATGCAGAAGATGCTACTTTTTCAGAACACCAGGTCGTATTCTCCTTTAACTTAATCACGAGTCTTTATTTTGTTGATTTTATTGCCCTAGTCATATTGAATTAGAGTATAGATTTTGATTCTTTCAATGTTTTCTATGTGTTGTGGCTCTATCAATCTGAAATTTTAACACAATGTTACAGGCGATTTATGTATACTACCAAACAGATTTTCTGGGAATATCAAAATCCAAGTCACTAGAATTGGGGAGATGCTCCAATGCATCATGCATAAGAAAGGAACCATGTACATTATATTTCAATCTATCAGCGACCAACCTCATCAACACATTGAATGCCAGAGAAAAAACTTGGAGGAAAACACACTTATCATATTATTAAAATCTACAGAAAGGTTTTCTCGCGCCAGTACAGTTGAATTATCAATATAGGAAGAATAAAGTGAAGTGTAAAAATCTCCAAGAAGTCCTGGGTTGAGGTATATTTCTCATTCATAAAAGTGATGATCACTTAGTTCTTATAGAGTTCCACAAATGTGTAAACGAATAAAAACAAGAAAATACTATCATTTCAACAACCCTATAGTCCAAACTGAAATTCAAGATAATATCAAAAGAAAGATTTACTCGAAGTCTCCTGAAAAAGTATATACAAGAATGGTATGATAGTTCCATGGAGTGATACCTCATTAAGTGACAGGCATGATGGCGTGCATGGTCTAACATATTATGACAGTATTATCATATGTGACATAGCTGTGCGTACATTTCAAATACCGTTACATTCCGAATGTGAAGGGTGCGTTGGCGTCAGATACTCTTTTAAAGTGAATATGCAACATATTATTAATTATTTTAATACGTTTCGATCCAGCTCATACCAGGAAGCAAATCCCATTCAGAAGAATTCCTCAGGTAGAAGAAAGTGGTTGGTGTTGGTGTCTGGATACTTCGTCTCGTTTCTCTGTCTTGGATTTGTTTATCATATGTCTATACTCAACAGTGAGCTCCTCAGATCGTTTGAGAAAAGCAAGGCGGAAACAGCTCTAGTTCAGTCAACTACGATCGGAGCATTAGATATAGCAGGTAACACATTTTATCTTAGATTGTTATTACTTTATATCTTTTAATTGATAGTCGATAGAATAGGCAAAAAACTTTCATGATATCGCCAAGGTTTCGTCGGATTCTACAAAATACGTAATTATCTATATTCACGTTAGCAATTTTGGACAAATATTGCATTGACCGTCTAGTATCATTGCAATATGAATCTATAAAGTTGTCGTATGTATACATTGGTGTGACATGGAGAAAAATAGCATTATTTTAATCAGATAATGTAGGTTCCATTAATAGACCACCTTGAATATTATATTTCTATCCTTGAATATATTCAAAGAATATAAGTAATGAGAGCTGTTATCCATTCAGAATCTCTCTCTGTTCTACAAAGTCTTAGCAATAGAATTATCGAAAATATTTTCATTCGTAATACCTTAATACTATATCATGAACTTGCCTTTAGCTTTCGTATTGCTTTTTGCTAGGTTCCTGGGCACATGGGAATACCAGGCAATGTAAAAGCAGATCGTGCCGAAAGGAAGCTTTATCGCTACCACCTGTTGTTTTTAATCTTCATTTTACCGATTTTAAGCCATTTATGAAACAAATTTAAAAGCTCAGTGGCAGGAAGATTGGAATACATATACCAATAACAAATTGCACTCCGTTAAACCTGTTATCGGTCAATGGTCTCTAGGCTATAGAGACAGCCACCAAGACGAAGTTGTCCTTGCCCGTCTTCGGATGGGTCATACATACCTTACACATTCATATATCTTGAAAGGCGAAGATAAGCCTTGTTGCATAGGATGTGATGAACCATTGACAGTTAAACATTTTTTATAGGACTGCAGTGACCTTCTGTCTACTCGAGAACGTTTTTATCGTAACATTACATGTCTAAAAGCATTTTTTGAAACTGTTGACATTTGTAACATTCTACATTACCTGAAAGTTCTTGGTCTATATAATAGACTATGACGTACCATCTTAATATTTTGTGTTAACATACCCTTTGAAGATTTTTAACATTTGTCTTTTACCTTTTGGTTTGTTTAATGTTATTTCCTTTTGGATAGCTGTGTGTTTTACCGTATGATGACCTTTTAGGTGTTTTAGCATCTGATGGCCCTAAAGACTTTGTTGACGGGCCGTTAAGAATGTAATAATAATAATATTTCTATCAATGTAGGAGCATTTTGTGGGAAGATTGTGGCCAGGTATGGTGCTAGAACCGCTGGAATAACTGGAAGTACATTGGCAACACTCGGACTGGTTATTTCTTACTTTGCTACAAGTATTCCTTATCTCATAGCTACGCTTGGAGTGGTGACAGGTAACATCAACACTAGCTTTGATAACTTATAAACTTTAATACCAGTTTATATTTGATTACTTCTAATATCACAGATGGAAGTGCGAGTTAGGCTTTATTGTAGAAGGAAATCGGAGAAGCAGGGAACCTATTTGGTTAGGCAAGCGACGACACTCATATCTTTGTACGTCCGATAGGAGAGTCGAATCCTGGGTGTGAAATTCGAGTTAGATAAAAAAAAACATGATAGTTAAGGGTACACTTCGGGTTAATCCACCCTTTGAAAGGACTTGTAAGACGCATTTTAGTGTTTAAATTTAAGGCGACTTGAGAAAATAAATTTGATCGGTAGTAGTTTGTTTTGTTAACAGATTGTTATTTTCTTGTGGTCATTTTGATAACCACATTTGTTAAATTTGATAAAAAAAAAATAACGATTTTATGAGTTTTTTTCACATTTTTAAATTTCATTATGGCGGCCATCTTGATGACGTCATAACCGGAAGTTCTCCCCAACTTACGCAATGTTAACATTTATTTTCGTGATCAGAATGTCATGGTGTTTCAGAAAAATATTAGTTCGGAGCTCCCGGACTATGACATTGCAGCACTTTAAAATATGTTTGTAATTTCTTTGACAGTGTTCTATTATTATTTCTGTGATAGGCATTTCTCCGTTGGATGAAACATTCTGGTTAAACACCAGGCAACATTGTTTTAGTTTTGCTTGTGTAAAATTTGTTAATTTTTTTATTAGGAATTGGATTCTCTGCAGCGTTTATTTCGGCACTCACCAGCGTCGGTGAATACTTTGAAGGAAATGCCAGGCTAATAGCTTTGTCCTTCGTCTCGTTTGGATCAGGATGCGGTTCTCTAATAGTTCCATACATTCTGCAATACCTGATTTTAGAATTTGGCTGGAGGGGTTGCCTGCTTATCTTAGGTGGACTTACGGCAAATATGATTTGTTGTTTCGCTGTATGCAAACCACTATCAGTTGGAGTCTCAAAAAGTACAGCATATCAATCGGTAGATTTGACGACTAAACCGACATCGACAGAGTACAGTTTCATGAAATCGTTACATAAATTAGTAACTAACAAAGTGTATATGATATACGTTGTTGCTATGTGCTGTTCGGTTCCAACAATAAATTCGTCTTTGATTTTTCTGATTGATTTCTTGATGGCTAAAGGATTTGAAACTGAAACAGCAATGCTGTTGTATTTCTATTTACAACTGGGAAGTGCATTGTCAAGATTCTTGCCCGGGTTATGTAAAAAGTACATTCCACGAACCAGCGTCCTCCTAATTCCTGCTTTTTTCACAATCACTGGATCGACAATGACTGCACTCCTTCCTCACGCGGAAACATACACCATTTTTAGTGTCCTCCTGGTCTGTTTTGGGATAACACATGGTGTATGTGTCGCCACGAAGACGGTAACAACCATGAAGCTGGTACATCTTCAGGACTACAGTGCCGGGATGGGAATGCTGATGACTCTCATGGGTATCAGCTCCTGCATTGCTGGACCTATCGCGGGTAAATATTACAAACTTACTTTCTGTTATCATTGTGACAACAAGAAAGTTAACATGATACATTTATTTTGTAGACCTGTCGTTCTTTTTCGAGTAGAGAAGTTAATGATACAGCACGACATTACAAAGCGTGCAGTCTACGGAAACAAAAAACACGAGAATCAATGGAAAGAATTATTGTTATGACATTCTTAACGGCCCGTCAACACATAAAATGTCAGTATGGCCATCAACCGGTAAAACACACCGCGATCCAAAAAAGGAAATATTGGCAAACAAACTAAAAGGTAAAAGACAAATGCTGAAAATTTTAAATAGGTATATGATCACAAAAGATTTAAATGGCAACGTCATAGTCTATATATATAGACCAACATGTTCAGTAGCCGGCATCCATATGCTTCATTTTGTGTAACCATGGCCGCAGTAAACTTATCATTATCTTTTGAACCATCAGTGTATAAATGTAGAAATGTTTTATACTTTAACTGCAATTTCGAGAAGAATGAAAGAAAGGTGCAACTGTCAGTGTCTGATTTAACCATTTCATGAAGTGAAAAGTCAACTTCAGGTAAATTCAAGAGCCAGGGTGAAATTTCTATCGTTCCAAATGACTGAATGTGGTCAAAATCATTATTTGTGTTTTGAAACAGAGCAATACCGAATGGTGGAATGGTCTTTGGGTTGTTTTGAAACAAGATTTTATATTTTTCATGAAATACAAGTGAAAAAGCGGGGTTTGACGGATTTGACTTTAGCTGAATGGTGTATTGCAAAGCCAATTTATTTCGACGGCTACATAGTGATGGTTCGTTAGCCTCTACATAGAGGCTTGTTGTAGGTGTTGTCTTAAAAGCTTCTAAAGCGAACCTCAGACTCTGGTGATGAACTGTGTCTAATAATTTGAGATATGAAAGTCTAGCAGATCCATACACAATGGAACCATCGGTCTCATTTGGATCTGATAAGAGCTCCTTAAATCATGTCATCCACCGTTATCACATTCAAGAATTTTTTTCGAACTGTTAACTTTTAGTGATGATGTATATATTACATGATATCATATGGCAATATTGTAAATAGTAAACAACATTTTCATGTAGATTGTAACAGCTATCCTCTGTTTTACAGGCCTGTTGACGGATCAGACAGAAACCTACACAGCGTCATTTTACTCCGTGTCCGCTGGTCTTGGCTTAGCGACATGCATGTTCATATTATCTGCTGCACTCAAGAAAATATCAGAAAACAAACATATCGACGACACAGCATGTAGTGATGTAGATGGCAATACTTCTCTGCCTACTTAAAAATAGATATAACTCGTTATCAAACAAACTTTGGCGTAGAATTATTGTTAATATTTCAGTAAAAGTTAGAACAATCAAATGTAATAAGCGTATGTCTTACGACTCTCAGATGCAAAAGATCCTACACAGTACTTTCGGAAGAAAATATATTTCGTTTTGAATATACATAGCCGTTTAAGAAGAGCAAGAAGAATATGGCACCTTACCTATCCCCCAATAAATGATAAAAATTTGTCATCCGTGACATTAAAAAAAAATCCACATCCGGTTCGCCTAAATTACCAATTTACTGTGACTGTGTAAATGCAGCGTTCCTATTCAAACTCGTGTCGATTTCTAATAATCACCAAGGCGCGTGATCGCCAATACATTTCCAATCAATATATTTTTTACAAAGATGCCACGGCGATCCCAACTTGTTTTGAAGTAGCACTCAATAGCAGGTTGCTACTCACTTTGGAGTTCACAAATCGACTTTAAGTCAATTAGTTTAACGTCCCAGCGCCACGGGAGCAGTTGATGAGAGACCGAGATCCGGACGTACATGTGTGACGCCGCGATGTAAAGATACATTCAGCTTGCCGAATTGCGTTACTGGAGATTAGTCATCAGTAGTTTGGTTTGCCACCGAACAAGACAGATTTGGGGTGGATCGGTTTTGATTTTTGAAGCAGGAATTTACCTCCCATTTTAAAACTTGGGGTCCAAGGGGTACCTGCAAAACATTTTAAGAATCAATAAAGAAGAAGTTGGGAGGTCACATAATTAATATTGATGTTTGTGCTAATAAATCAATTCAGTTTCAAACATAAAATATGTTTTGTTTTATTCGTCGATATTCAAATTTAGAAAATAGAACTGGGCAATTGTTTTGGATACATTACAACAGCTGTTTATTTGTTTGTATTATTCAATAAGTAATAAAATAACACGAGACGGAAATTCACTTCCAAATCATCAGTACATCGGTTTCCCCCTGACACCTCGATGTGGAACAAGACAGATTTGAGAAGACTTCCGGTGGTCAACTAACACAGTGGACATGTAGAAGCAGAATGCTATTTTTCATGGATTAATGGACACTATGGGATTACATAACTCATTCTGATGTGACAGATAAGTAATCTCTCCTTGTAATATGTGTAATCCGATCAAAATATTGTGTTTCTACGTCGTATGATGTATTTATTGAAGTGAGGTGGACAGTGGTCAAATTTTCCCGCGGTATCCTTTGCTTACACCGTCGTCTTCAGACTGGTCTATCGAACCGTCTAAGGAACTGATATCCACTGTGCTCATTTATATGAGATTTTTATAACATATTTTACACTATTCACCCTTAAATGTCTGTGGAACTATCTGGTAAAGTTAGGAAAGATGTTCAGGCCATTAGTGAACTACGTGACCCAGCTGTAGTAAAGGAAGTTGTGTCTCAGTTAATGGACAGTGTCTTATTGCCTCTATTGAACTCATTAGGTATTACTGCTATGCATCACAACATTGAGTCATTGGAGAATAAAATTGATGACCTAGAACAATATTCCAGACGAAACTGTTTAAAATTTAGTGGAATCCCCGAATCAGAGGGTGAGAATACGGACCAGATAATTGTAGAAACATGTAATAGTCACCTAGGGGGTCTCATGATTACACAGGGAGACATCAGCCGTTCCCATCGTGTTGGGCCTAAAATAAAGAATCATCCAAGAGACATCATTGTGCGATTTATTTCATATCGAACCAGAGCAGCAGTGTACGATGCCCGATTTGTCCTCTTTAATACTAAAGACAAGTATGACACCAACTCGGACCATTCCAGAAGTGACTCAACTCGATCTCTCATTCCCCGTCATCCCCTCCTCAAACTTTATATTAATGAAGCGCTAATTAAAGCTAGAAGCCAAGTGTTTTCCAAGGCTAGATACCTCAAGTCGCAAAATCTAATATCTGGGACCTGGACACAAGATGGACGTATCGTAATACGCAACGCGAATGGCGACAAGTCTCAAGTCACGCATCTCGATGAACTGTCCGCATGTCCCGACCCGCCTCCTAAACGTTCTGGAATACGATCAGTTGTGGACTGGATTCCTAGTTCACAAGCCACAGGTACTCCTGCACGTGCTAAAAATCCTACCGAGCGCCGATAGAAAGTGACAATGATACTATTGACTGTCGATATGTATTTACCTTCTACACATGTTGCACATATGTGTTGCGTAAAAGTCAATGTGTTATTCTCCAAAATTAACTTTACATGTAATTCTTTTTGATTCCTTTCACTATATGCATCTAGTCCCTTATAGGCCTACATTGCTAGACATGAAAGCGTCCTGTACATCTGTTCTTGTATTTTACCACTACAAATACACAGAATAAATGACACGATTATTACCATAACACTATTAATTATGTTACATATATATTTGGTCATAATACACATATGGTGTTGCTCTGACTAACTATATAATATATCAAAATATGAATAGTACTGTGCAATTCAGACTCACATTTTTCTGGTGTATATGCATTGTCTATTTGTTTAAAACTACATAAGTATAGTAAATAATGCACAGTTCAATACGTACATGTACACTATATCTCACTGACATTGATCGATATTTGAGTATCATAAGTTTTCTATAGACTTTATATCAAAGAACTAAATTCAAACATGTGACCATGATCATGTCTATATTCACGTGTGTGTACTATGCTGCCTGTATACTATAATTTTGTGTACATCTTCTTTTAAAATGTATATAAGCTGTTTAAGTATTCACAACATTACCAAATGAGGCTGTTCGAAAAGTCTTGATTTCCCCCCTTTTTTAACATACATTTTTGTACAAATTTATACTAATGTGATATATGTACATTTGTTTGACTATATTTACCGCATATCAAGCCTACCTCTTCCCATATTTACTTATAGCTACCAACCTAATGTTTATAATGCTGTTTTTGAAGCTCCATACTGTAAGCTCGAGTACCGGAACCTATCATGACAATATCGCTTTTTCAACCACAGTTGTTTTTATAATAACGTCAGTATTGAATAAAAAACACATACTTGTATTTTCTGAAGTAATACTGCTAGTATCTAAGGTGATGTGCATATCTTGAGATCTGATTAATTTACTTTGGTCAATAAAGATTTTCCACTGACAACGCGCGGAGTGTTAGCCCACGTGCATGTATTCACCGGCTTGTTATGATCAGCGCACCTACTTTTACAGTCCATTATCGTATTTTGTATTCGGTTTTAAATATATACACGGTATATACTTGTCATAAGCTTGTACATGAAATAACTGATATACTTATGGTTGTTATTATATACTACTATTATCTACTGAATGTGATATTATGTAAATTTTGTAAATCTTATATTTTGTACTACCTAAGCTTGTCTTACCGATTATGAGCAGGCGATTCACTCAAGCGATCCAGGGACAATGTTTTTTTTTAGGATGTCACTGTCGTTTGAATGTTTGCATTATACGTTACATTACAACTTTAAATACCTAGAAACCCATACACATGTTTCATTTTTATCCATTACCATGTTGAATAGCAGTGTGTGTATAGCTGTCTGTCCCTTCAATGTCTATCTTACACTTTATATGTATATATGTGTATCTAGCTATTGTCTTGTTTGTCAATAGAAAGTATTTTCTTGTATTTTTATTCATCTATGCTTGCCTAGACGCTAAATTAATCTGCTTTCTAGATACCCGCTATAATATGTGTCCTAATCACGTCACATTAGAATGTATTGGAATTATAGATCTATAGGATTATGGCTAAAACAACAATAGTTATATTACGTGACGGGACATGTATTGTCGCTCGGGGGTATACTGACAAATTATTAGCATACTTTTGTGTTATATCAATTTGTAATTTCCATTATATTCTCAATATGTCAAAAATTTACTCTTCTCTCTTTATGTCGCTAGCACCTTGTTATTAAGGTGTAATCATATTTGACTAAACCCAGGTCCTCTATGTAACCTACAAATTTCCCATCTTAATATTAGATCCCTACAAAATAAGATTGACATTGTTGAGTTAAATGGTAATGATATCGTTTGCTTAAATGAAACCCACCTCACACCTGATATACATGATACTGAGCTTATAAAACCTTATGACTTTGAAAATCGCCATAGATTAGATAGAAAAACAGGTCCTGGTGGTGGGGTACTTATATATTACAAAAACAATATATTCGTTAAAAGATGATGTAATCTCGAACGGGATGAGGTTGAAATGATATGGGTGGAAATCCATGTTGAGTCACACAAGTTCTTGTTAGCTTGTCTTTATAGACCTGAATCACCAGTCAGCTATTGGAAAAACTTAGACTCAATAATCGAAAAAGCTGTAAACACCAACTTTGATATAATAACTACTGGTGATATAAACATGAACATGCTAAATATCCAACCCAATTCTCATCATGCTAGACTTATGACAAAATTTAATCTTTCAAGTTTTATTACTGAGCCCACCCGTATCACTTCAACCTCATCCACATCAATTGATTTTGTCGTTTCTAATAACATTAATCTAGTTAGATATGCATCGGTTTTTTCTCCTATATGTATATTTCGCACACAGTCTACAAGCAACAAAGTTATCAGAAGAAAATATCAATTTATCAAGATGCAGATTATAAGATGAATAGATGTATTTTAGGAAAAGATTCGATAAACCGTATCAATACTCATGACTCAAATGACTTTAACAATATTCTAAATGACACTATACAACAGTTAATTGATGAATGCATACCCTTTAAGTATATAAGGCCAAATGATAAGAAATGGATGACAAATGATATTAGACTATTTATAAGACAAAGGAGCAGGACTCATAGGAAAGCTAAGACTTCTAACTCTGCTCTTCATTGGGAAAACTATGGACACAAAAGAAATGAAACTATTAGTAAAATACGTGATGCAAAGAAATCTTACATGGAACATCTTCAAAAATCAGTAGCCGACAGATCTATTCCTCCTGATAAATGGTGGAAAATTGCAAGAAATATTCCTAATATAACCAATAAATCTTCTATCCCCCACTTAATCACAATAACTCATTTATTTAACATCCATTTGACAAAGCTGAATGCTTAAATAAATACTTTCTATCAATTTCTACTACTTCTGAAAATACTGAACCCTTACCTGAAACTGTCAATGATTATCCTCACTCTATGAATAATATTGTTATTACTCAACAAGATGTTTAGGATCAATTATATCTTTTGAATGGTAATAAACCTGCTGGACCAGACGGCATGATTCCTAAAATAATCAAACGGCTACATCCATCTATTCTCCTCCCTCTCACTCTCCTATTTAACAAATCTTTAGAAACAGGTATTATTCCCATCAGTTGGAAGTTGGCTAATATTAATGCTATTTATAAAGGGAAAGGATTAGCTAATGGTGCATCTAATTATAGACCTATATCAATTACTTCATGTTTTAGCAAAATGCTTGAAAACATTATTTTCAAATATCTCTACAATTATCTTACTACATATAAAATTATTACAAAGCATCAGTCCGGCTTTACACCCAAAGACTCTACTGTAAATCAGTTAATATCTATTTACCATACCATTCTTAATTGCCTAGATCAAAATAAAGAAATCAGATTTATATTCTGTGACATAAGTAAAGCTTTCGACAGAGTTTGGCATAATGGACTGCTTTAAAAATTGAAATCTTATGGTGTTACAGGTAATCTATCAAATTGGCTCGAAAATTTCCTATCTAAGAGGAAACAGAGAATATTGACAGAAGGTTATGCATCAACCTTTGACCCTGTCCAAGCTGGGGTACCACAAGGCTCGGTTCTCGGGCCATTACTATTTTTATTATATATTAATGATATTGTTGAATGCGTCTCCAGTAAAATAAAATTATTTGCAGATGATACATTTCTCTTTGGTACGTGTGATAATAATACCATTGAATTGGCACAGAATCTTTCAGATGACTTGACAAATATAATGCTGTTGATATTAAATTCAATCCTTCCAAAACTGAATTTGTAGTATTTTCAAGAAAAACTGACAAAAACCACCCAATTATTACATTTTATGATCAACCAATTACTGATAACAAACTTCATACACATCTAGGTCTTACTCTTAGTGATGATGCAAAGTGGAATCAGCACATATCTAATATCTATGAAAAAGCATATAAAAGGTCAATATCTAAAGGTTAATGAAAAACAAAATTGATAGAAAATCTCTTACTACCTTGTATACTTCGTACATTAGGCCAATTATTGAATACGCAAATGTTGTTTGGGATAACTGCACACTGGCTCAATATAGGGAACTAGGATGGGAAACTTTGAGTAGCAGAAGATATAAACTTATCTTAATGTATAAAATAATAAATAATGAAACTCCAGATTGCTTAAGTGAAATAATTCAACCATATATACATGATGACAGATATCCCTTGCGTACAAATAGAATTTTTGATCCCCCATTGTGTCGCACATTAAATTACTACGAAAGTTTCTTTCCATGCATGTTTAATGAGATTAATAGACTTGGCCCAGATATTAGTAATATCAATTCCACATCTCAGTTGAAAAGGTTATCGAACAAGAATCAATATGTAGACTCTGAAACAAATTATGCTTTTAGATTTCTAGGTAATCGTGATACAAACATCATACTGTGCCAGTTAAGAAATAACGCTAGTAATCTTAACTATGATCGTTTCAAAGATCATCTAATAGAATATCCAATGTGTGAGTGCACTCAATCTTCTGAAACTACCCTACACTTCTTCTTTGAGTGCAATAGATATACCGATATTCGACAGACCCTACGACAGAACTTGCATCATGATACTCATAATCATTTATGTGAAAAGGTTTTATTACATGGTTGTGTTCTTTGCAATGATATACAAAATAGAGTCATCCTATTTCATGTTTCAAATTTTATTTCACGTTCTAAGAGATTCCCATTTTTCAATGCCTAATGTACAATCATTCTAATGATGCATGACTTTATTTCCAATACGAAGAATTATCTACTTGAATGCGGTATTGTAAACATCCTATATGTACTTTCAGAAATTCCTATTTATCAGTTAAACCCCCAGGTTGACTACTACTATAGCAGTACTACACATACCTGATGTGTTATTATGAATTATCATCTCTCATATTTTCCCTCTTATACTAGAATTAAATACAATGTAAGCCTGGTCTGGGCAGCTAAAATGGCTATTTTCACTTAAGTAACTGTATGAAGTAACTCCTTCTTATTTTAAAAAAAGCAATCTTCATATTATAAATAGCACTTGTTGTAACCTTACTTACAAACTATGTATATCTATTTGTTGAAATTGGGTTTTAAACCCAAACAGTGTTGGCCAGTGTGTTGTGCATATGGACTTTGTATGGCCTTATCTGCTGGGAAAAAAATCTAATTTCTACAAATATTTGAACTCATCAAGCCAAAATCAAGACTATGAAACTATCTCAGACGAGATCTCCTTGATTAATGCTCAAACTCAATAGTCATAACATTGGGTTACTTCCTAATATGATCCTGAACTTGTTTGTTTACAATAGGGAGTTACTTCCCTTTATGTCTTTCTTTAACAAAATTGTATATATATATGTGTCTGTTTGTTTGCTTACCACAGGTTGTCACCTGAAGGAGAGGACTTAAATAGGCAATGCCTGATATCCAATTCCTTTTGACATTTGTCAATAAAATTTGTTGAAATTGAAATTGAAGACAGATTTGGGGTGAATCGGCTATGGTTTGGGAAGGACTTTCATGGTTACAAGACACCTTCAATTGTCATTAACGAAAATATAACGGTTTTACGCTATTGATATGATATTCTGAGTCCTCGTGTTCTTTCTTTCATTCTAAGGCACCACTTGACCATCCAGCAAAATTATCGAAAGTATTTTCATTCGTAATACATTAATACTATATCATGAACTTGCCTTTAACTTTCGTATTGCTTTTTGCTGGGTTCCTGGGCACATGGGACTACCAGACAACGAGAAAGCAGATCGTGCCGCAAAGGAAGCTTTATCGCTACCACCTGGTGTTTTTAAACTTCATTTCCGATTTATAAAACATTCAGTAAACAAATTTTAAAAGCTCAGTGGCAGGAGGAATGGAATACATATACCAAAAACACATTGCACTCAGTTAAACCTGTAATCGGTGAATGGTCATCGTGCTATAGAGACAATCACCAAGACGAAGTTGTCATTGCCCGTCTTCGGATGCGTCATGGGAATGGGTTTTTTTATCGTAACATTACATGTCTTTTTGAAACTGTTGAGATTTGTAAAATTCTACATTACCTGAAAGACGTTGGTCTATATAATAGACTATGACATTTTAATCTTTTGTGTTAACATACCCATTTAAGATTTTTAACATTTGTCTTTTTCCTTTTGGTTTGTTTAATGTTATTTCTGTTTGGATAGCTGTATATTTTACCGTTTGATGGCCTTAATGACCTTTTATGTGTTGACGGGATGTTAAGAATGCAATAATAATAATAACGAGACTATTGCACACATGGCTTGGTACCTTATTTACTGAAATACAACGATTTCAAGAGGGGTGGTAACTAATTGCAAATCTACAATTAATATTATTTTAAGGGAGCTAACTCTGGGTTAATCATTACATTTATAGCTTAACAAATTAGGATCTGTTCAGTGCAATTCTACAAATTGGGTACTGTAACGTACTGTGTCATCACACAAATAGAATATGAACCTCGGTGCATAGGATGTGATGAGCCATTCACCGTGAACATTTTTATTGGACTGCATTGACCTTATGGGTATTCGGGAATGTTTTTATCGTAACATTACAAGTCTCAAAACCCTTTTTGAAACTGTTGAGATTATTGGTCTATATAATAGACTATGATTTACCATTTTAATCATTTGTCTTAATATACCCATTTAATATTTTAAGCATTTGTCTTACCTTTTGGTTTGTTTGATGTTATTTCTTTTTTGATCGCTGGTTGATGGTTAATGGCCATAATGACCTTTTATGTGTTGATGGGCCATGAAGACTGTCATAATAGTCACGAATGACTGAAATGATCAAAGTTGCTTGAGCCTTTTGTAAATATGTGACTGAGATATTGATAAATACACTGTTGTTAAGACAGGATGGCCAGTACAAAAAGAAAACTTCCTCAATGAAATATAGACTTGGACTGGTCAAATACAAAAACACTTTAACAAAGATTAGTTGTGAAACATTTCCGGCTCTAACTCAAAGTGTGGGGTTTTTCCAGGTAGGGCTTATTATTAATAGAAAAATAGAGAACTGAAGAATTTTGTTTTTTATTTCAATTTCCAATTCTACAGACACGGAGGTTCACGTACAGAATGGATTACAAATATAACACAAGAGTAAATATCACAGTTACATGAAACAGAACTATTTAATGTACAAAATATGGAACTATCGGTAAAAGGCATCCATGAGTCGTGCTTTAATTGTGGTGAGAGACAAATAAAAGATATCACAGTCTGAAACAAAACAAAGAGAGTTAAAATTTGACTGAGTTCTGTTTAAGACACTATATTTTCTAACATTTAAACGACTTCTCTGGCAGTAAAATTGGATTGAACGAGTATATCGTAGATTACGACCAGATAATAAAAAACACATTTGCTCGACTAAATATCAAAAACACTATTTAAACATTTGAAAAGAAATACACCGTCTAAAAATAATCGTCTATGTTCCAAGCTGGGGAGATTAAAATACTTACAAGTTTCAGCGTAAGGCAATGAATTGAAGTCAACATGTGCCTTAAAACATAAAAATCTCAAAAACTTTCGCTGAAGAGCTTCGATTTGGTGAATTAAAGAAATTTGGTGAGGTGACCAGATCTTACAACAGTATTCTAACTGACTCCTTACAAGGCTAATGTATAAAGATCTTGAAACATTAACTTGGGTAAAACTTTTACATGAACGTTTAATAAAACCGAGCATTCGCATGGACTTAGAAACAGTATGTCTGATATGTTTGCTAAAACTCATTGTAGAGGTCAACCATACACCCAGATCTTTCACACACGTTTCATTATTCAGGAACTCGCCACCCATACTATAATTTATATCTATATATTTCTTTTTATTTGTAAAAATGACCTGGCAGCACTTCTTCACTTTCACTTCCATTTTCCACAACGTACACCATTCATACACTCTATTAATGTCACTCTGCAGTTGCTCACATTCTGCCAACGTTCTTATACACTTGAAAGACTTACTGTCATCAGCAAACATAAGGTTATTGGAAATTTTGCGATAGAAGGCAATTCATTTATAAAAACAAGGAAAACTTTTGGACCGAGAATCGATCCTTGAAGCACACCGGAAGTTACATCACACCAACCGGACGTGGCCCCGTTGACAGTAACACGCTGGAATCTAAACTCCAGAAACGTTGTAAACCACTTTAAAAGGCTGCCTTCTACACCATACGATTTTGATTTGTGCAATAACAATTTGTGGTTTACTTTATCGAATGCCTTTGAAAAATCAGTATATACAGCTTGCAATTCAACCTTATTATCAAATGCTTTAGAAATTTGATCCGTAAAACATGCAAGGTTCGAAACAATAGACCTTTTAAGCATAAAACCATGTTTCTCATCGCAGATAAGCGTATTGATGGTTGTATTCATGGTGATGGTGTACATGTACTTACGTTTTGGTTCATCTTTGGCTCTGGAAAGTTTCTACAAAATGTCACGGACAACACTATGTAATATTAGAACAAACCTTGTAATAGCAAAAAGTAAAACTCTTTGATTAAACAGTACAATAAACAGTTAAAGCAACTTACCATATTTACAATAAAACACGTCTGAATACAAAAAAGGATCTCGGTCCAGATGATGAAAAGTCCGCTGTCTTAGTCCCTAAGGTAATGCATATTTAACCTAACGAAGTTCTGTCCACTATATTTCCTAAGAAACTTGTTCAATACAGACCGTTGTTAATGAAACACTAGCAAGGAAAGTCCTGGAGATTTCTTGAAGTTTCCTCTTGGCACTGTTTCAGTAAAGAACGCTTGTCTAACTCCTTCTGCCCGCAAACCATCATGCCCGAAAAACAAGACAAGTCCGTAAAACAATTTACATTTTCGACTTCTCAAAAACCTCTGATCCGATTTCAGTGAAATTTTTCAGAAACCTTCCCTGGTCTAAAATTAACAAATATACAGACCCCACCTAACAGGGTTCAAATTGACTGGCATTTCAAAGTTCTTTACTTTCAGATATGGCAGGGAAGACATATAAGAACACACAATTCATGATTTGTTTTTATCCAATGTATTCGTGAACCATTCCCGTAGTTTTCCCCACTCCAGAAACGTGGAGACGTTGATTTCTAGGTCCAGGTAGTACACAATTTTGTGTATTTGGTAGGAGTGTTGGTCTGCCTATTTCTGGTTTTTGAGTCTCTCTGGACCTATCGGCCATGCAATGAAAGAGATAGTATATCAGATCTCCATTTCTCTGTGACGCAAGACTGTAAGACGAAAGAAGCACCACATGAAGTTGAATGCCAAACGATTTCTTGAATTCTTAAATGCATGTTCTTCTTTCATATGTTCTAAAATTATGCCATTTTGTTTTCTTTAATGACTTTTAGTTTTTAATCTTTGATGTATTCCTTTTTCCGACAGATAATCAAGTTCATCGTGATTTTTTTCAGAAACAATTAGCAATTAAGCTCTAATTTTCGTGCGAGTTCATAGTGGAAATACATGAAACTATCGCTTCAGCAAAATCACTGCCATCTTCTGGAATAACCTCTTCTGTGACATCACTGCCATCTTCTGTGACATCACTGCCATCTTCTGTAATACCCTCTTCTGTGACATCACTGCCATCTTCTGTGACATTACTGCCATCTTCTGTAATACCCTCTTCTGTGACATCACTGCCATCTTCTGTAATAACCTCTTCTGTGACATCACTGCCATCTTCTGTAATAACCTCTGCTGTGACATCACTGCCATCTTCGGCGCCCTCTGGAACTTCTCTATGCAGATATACTGACTGAAATAGCGCTTGCCGAGCAAATTTAATATTTAGGTTTTTTGAGTATAAGAACTTGCAGTACATTATCAATACAAGTATTAACTTACCTTGTTTTCTAGAAAGAAGTATTTTCCTCACAAGAGGAGACGAGGTACGTGGACGCTGTATGCCACGCGTCTTGTTTCTTTTGTATCGGTGCATACCTGATGTCAGTGTGAATGATCATTACGAAGAATGAAAGCCCTCCTGGGCGAGGACATGTGTTGTTATATGTATATTTATACTATGTTCTTTGTCAATAAAAATCATTTAGTAAAAAAAACAAATTCAGTAAATAATGTTTGTTTTTGGAGTTGTCTGGATAACCAAGAAGACGGCAGACGAAAAGACATGGTGATCCATTAAATTGCCCTTACCTAGTCGTTGGACGTTTGATTTCTCTCATTTTTTGTGCACAACACATAAACATAATGCAAAAATTGTACTAATGTGTACTTACATGGTCGACATGTTGTTCCCTGATCCTTTTGTTGTTTCAGTAGTGGAAGGTGTCATTTCCTTCGGCGAAGTCTGGAGTACAAAAGGTAAACTAGCAACGGAATATTGGCCTTAGGCAAAACAAATAGTCAGTTGTGACAAAAAAATAGGTTGTAAGATAGGATATGATGAGCCATTCACCGTTAAACAATATTAACCCACTATCCGATAGTGGTAGACTATTTAATAGCTCTGCGTCCGTAGTCGTCCATCCGTAAAAAAAAAAGTTATCGCTATTTCTGTTGCTAGATGGATCTTTCTCAGGTTGCATATGTAGGTTCCCATTGGTCCCTTCTTGTGCCCGTTTGATTTTTAGACTGATAAAAAAAATGGCCGAAAGGCAGCCATATTGGTTTTTTATGAAGTTTGTTATAGCTATTTCTTCAATTTTAATCTTTTGTGATAATATAACCATTTAATGTTTTTGCATTTTCTTTTATCTTTTAGTTTGTTTGATGTTATTTCCTATCTGGATCGCTTTTTTGCCCTAATGACCTTTTATGTTTTGACAGGCCGTTAAGAATGTAATAATTGTATAAGGTTTTTTTTTTAATTTAATATCATCCTGTACGAGCCATTTTTTGAGTCCTAGAAAAATGTTTGACATATATTGATCAGCACTGTGTGTTACACGTCGGATACTTTGCTTTCTTTCAAGTTTTGTAATAATTGTATTTAGGCTTCCGTAATTTTTTTTTTTATTAATATGGGGTAAACTTTTTAAAAAGGTATTTCGGAAATGCAATGTTGTAACCATTTTCCCCAATATCTAGTAAATAGGCATCTAAGGTTATTTTAAACAAGGCCTGTAAGTGTTGTGAAATACATCCAGTGTGGAAATCAATTGTCAATTCGATACTTTCTGCATTTTAAGCACTCACCTTGCCACCGGCTTGCAATATTTAAATAACTTTAATGATGATACACATAACAGTCAATTTATGTTTACAAAGCACGCATTACAATTTACGATAAAGCATTTAAACAAAGATTTGTGGAAATATTATTTACACCTTAACGTAAAAAACAAACACAAAACAAAAGTTTTGCATTCTTTCCATTCAGGACGTATTTTACCCTTTCATCGAAATAGTCGCATGTCAACTCTGTAACTCTGATCCTGATGAGTGTTACGCTGGTGAGATTAAATTCCGTCACCATCTTGAAATGCATTTTTTATAACTTCTATTTCATTGATTTTATTTTATTTGATTCATATCCATGGGGCAACGCAACACCCCAAACTTTGTGTCACATTCTGATGAAAACCTTCGCCCATATATAATTACCAAGAGTGACATACCGCATCCTACCACACGTGTGTCCATCATCTTAAGTGTCCCGAGGTCACCTGTTGACCTCTCTCCCTCCTCTCCTAGCGCTGACAACACACACACACACAACCAATGATGATTATTATTATTATTCATCAATCTTGAGCGTAATATGTAATGGTTCTATATTGATACCATAAGGCAAGGTTTTCCTATTTATATAAAAACTGATAAACCCATATCTTACTTTGGCTTACGACACAACGTGGAAAAACGGCATAATGAAAGATCTGAACGATTTAAGCATTATAAGTAATCTATCAAATTTTCTTTCAGATAGAGTTTTTCAAGCCCTGAATTGAATGATACTTTCCGATGTTCATCAGCAGGAAATGGGTGTACCACACGCAGCATTCCGTTACACTTTTTGGACTTAAAATTAACAGAAATTGCCAAAATATTATTCCCTTCAATGGAGGGCGTTCTTTGACTTCATTAAATACTATCGATCTAAGCATATGAATACCATCGAAAGACAACAACAATTTTTTAATCGACTACAAATTTGGGTAGATGAAAATGGATTTAAATTTTCACAGTCAACAGTCCTCCTTCCCAGTTTGATTTTTTAGTAAATTTCCCCCAGTTCACCTTATTTTCTTAGAAATCCCACCATACTCCACTGAAGTGGTGGAAAGATATAAGGGGCATACCACCCCAGATATCTTTGCAGCGCAATACTTACTGCTTATAGAGCACACTGACGTTTTTATACTACTACATACGCAAGGTCAACTCGGGGTCAAGTATTCTTTCACTGAGCAGGTCGCCCACCATCTTTTCTCTATATAAGGATGGTATACATCCTGACAGTCTGCTTGCTTGAGTTTTGATGAAGAGGCAAGCACACAAATTTTCTTACATTGTAAAGTTGGGGTCAGTTTACATTGTTCGGTAGGGTTTACATCAACCACAGTAGCTACTGAATTAATTCTTGATATTTGTCTGTGTCTAACCTGACCTGAAATTCCAAACAGGTATCTAATATGAATTGTGTATCATCTATACAGTGTAGCGTGCGCATATTACGCGACATAACCAATGCTTTCAGTGATATCATATAATGCATGTATATACACAGTATAAATATTCATATATTGAAACAGGGCGCTATAACGCCCTCAATTTCGTAATTTGAGAAAATGAATCATTCTAAAATATCTTTTGGATGTCTGAAGAAAGTGTTACATCATCTAGATAAAAGTAAAGTCACATGCCAAATTACACAAGGGGTATTTGTGTTCGTGCATTTACATTAGCTCATTTACATGCATGTCATCTTTTTAATTCATTCAAAGCGTGGCACGATTAAATGCTTTAATGCATCATGTACAGGAAGGGAACCAAATGTAACTTCTCTCTGTTAACGTCAACCTTTATCAACATGTTTCATGTCAGAAAACGCCAATTTGGGCATACAAATACACAACGAATTACGTAAACACAGGCCAGTGTATCTTCGTGTCTCTTGACTCCTGCCTCATGACACGGTAATGAAACACGTAATTTAATGTATCTGTTCTGTTTGCTAATAAGAACCGGGGAAAAATATAGCTTGCAACCTGAAAACATGATTATTAAGTCTTATAGTATTCCTTCATCAAATATGTTTATAAAGCTGACTCAGAATTTAATAAACAAGTGCTGACATTATGTGACTTGATATGTCTCCCTATAGGACGCGCACTCCAAAAATTAATCCAATTAGTCCTCGCATCCATATATGAAACTAATGGCGTCGTAGGAGAATCTGTGATCAATGGCCTTGCTGGTGTCTCGTTTTCTGTGTCGCTGCTGCTGCCATACCGTCGAAATCAAATCCCTTTAAAGTGGCTTCTCTGTTTACTTTTTCAGTAGATAATATTAGCCTACTTGGTACACCATAACACTACGTCCGTCGTGGCCTGGTGTTCGACTCCCCCACCCACCCCAAAATTAGCCTCATATGTTAGGAATACGGAGTTGGTTTTGACTGAATTAAAAGCATCCTTGTGGAATTGAAAGCAATTTTGTATAAGATATCTCCTGTCCTGGAACCCGAGAGGCAGGACCCAAAAGTAAATATATACATTATTCTTTAATTTTTATATTCTGTATGAAAGATAGGATTATGTCTCAATTTTTGCTTGGATTCGATTTTCTGATAAAAAGACGAGTTTGAGGCAGAGAGGCAAAAAATAAAGGATTTCTTTTTTATTATCATTTTGCAGTTGTGATGAAGGTAGTTTTACTCAATTGGAGGAAGGGACATTATTTAGTGTGAATAGAGGCATTGCTTCTGGAGATCCGAGTGGCGAAGCGCAAAAGAGGATAGATAAAGCATTTTCAAAAACAAAATCATTTCCTTCTGTTTAAAATCCCTTTTTGAAACTGTTGATATTTGAAAAATTTTACATTACCTGAAAGATCTTGGTCTATATAATAGAATTTGACGTACCATTTTAATCTTTGTATTAACATACCCATTTAAGATTTTTAACACTTGTTTTTTAACTTTTGGTTTGTTTAATGTTATTTCCTTTTCTATCGCTGTGTGTTTTACTGTTTGATGGCCCATATGACCTTTTATGTGTTGACGGGCCGTAAAGAATGTAATAATAATAATTATAATTCTGTAAAAATTACAGAAATATGTCATATTTTGATTTGAAGCATCCTTGGGTGAACGGAATGAGGTCTAAGGGGTGGTACCCAATAGGGGATATTTTTAAAGTTGTTTTTGAAGGTCGATAAGTAGATAAAAAGCAAACAATTGATATGATACTGCACTACATCTTCCAGTACAATTGTCAGAATGGTCAACAGAAAATAATTCATTTCCATATATTAATCTTATTTTTGACATTATCTGGTATTTTCAATAATATTTTCGATATTGGGATATTGAGAAAAAAAATATGAGAAAATGCGAAGTATTCATTCAATTTAATGCGCTTTAAATTGCATAGCAACCAAAAAAATGAAAATGTTTCAAAATCACAAATGTTTTATTTGACAATCTTCTAGTATTATACTTTTTTGAAGACTTAAAGTTTTGATAGTGAAATTTTATTGGATGCTTTTCATGATTCAATATAAGGTGTCTCTGAGCTTTATTTTTTGTAACTTTTCCCAAAAAGGCGTTTTTTCCAAGATCAAGAGATATTTATTTTCGGGTCCTAAAAATCCTAGAATGTGGTCGCCAAGTCTGAATTTACGAACATGAAGTATTTGGTTTGTGGTGATTATTCATGCAAATTTAGCTAAAATCTACCCAAGACTTCCAGAGTTAATCGTAAAGTACCTTAGCAACCACAAATTGTTAACGTTATTAACCGAATCGCCCGTACGGGCACAACGAGAGACCAAAGGGAACATACGTATGAAATTTCAAAGATAACCATTCAGAACTTCTTAAGATATAGTAATAACAATCTTTACTAGGCAAAGTCAAAGATAGTTCCTATCGGTCATTTTGTTTTTCTGGTCAGTACTAAAAATCCAACTGGCACAACTAGGGACAAAGGGGAACCTACATGTGAAATTTAAGAGATATCCATCCAGCACTGCTCAAGAATTAGCAAACACAAACTTTCAAAGTTAAAATACAAGATGGTCGCATGTCAGCCATTTTGTTCTTTTGATCAGACCCAAAATCAAGTTGGCACAACTAGGGATCAAGGGAAATCGACATATAAAATAAAAGAAAGATTCATCAGGTACTTCTCAAGAAATACCAATAACAATCTTTCAAAGTCAAAATACAAGATGGTCCACTTTCGGACATTTTTTTTACAGTCCCAAAATTACATGGGCACAACTAGAGACCAGAGGGATCCTACATATGAAATTTGAGAGAGATCCATTTCTTACTTTCCAAGAAATAGCTATAACAATCTTCATTGAAAAATATCCAAGATGGCTGTCTGTTGGCCATTTTGTTTTTTTGATCGGTCCTAAAATCAAACGTGCATAACAAAAGACCACAGAGAACCTTCATATACACTTTGAGAAAGATCCATCCAGTACTTCTCAAGAAATAGTGATAACAAAAACTGTTTACGGACGAAAAGATAGACCACAAACGCAGAGCGATTATCAAGTTATCAAAATCGTTCTCTGAAGTAAAAGTCAATGAACAGGTAAAAACTACGATACGATCTAATTTTCCTTACCAACAGCGTGTTTTGTGATTTTTAAATCACTGTTTTTATGCACGTCCACACACATTGTATATATTGTTCTTAAACTGTACCTTACTGCACTAACCACAAACACAAAAGGGGATAAGTGCTAATGATATATAATAACATTATGTAGGAGGGTTTGGCAAAGAGGATGCAATGTGATGACCATGTTAACAATACTTACCTCCAGCATCCCAAAATCTTTGGATTGTATACTCACAACACATCGAATGCCAGAAAAAAACTTGGAGGAAAGCACACTTATCAGATTATTAAAATCTATAGAAAGGTTTTATCGCGCCGATAGAGTTGAATTATCAATATAGGCGGAATAAAGTGAAATGTAAAAATCTCCTGGGTTGAGGTATATTTCTCATTCTTAAAAGTGATGATCATTCAGTCCTTATAGAGTTCCACAAATGTGTAAACGAATAAAAACAAGAAAAATACTATTATGTCAACATAACTAGAGTCCAAACTGAAATTCAAGGAAGAAGAAAGATTTACTTGGAGACTCCTGAAAAAGTATATACAAGAATGGTATGATAGTCCCATGGAGTGATTACTCATTAAGTGACAGGGATGATGGTGTGCATGGTCTAACATATTATTACTTAAGATATACGCATCGATGTTACCTGTTTATTACGAAACAGTCAGATTTATACTGCACTAGTTTACTATCATTCCACAGAAGAAGTGTTCCAAAGATGGGCGTAAATGAAATGTATGTACTTGCTTTTTCATCGGATATCATTCTGAATTCTTTTGCGTGAAACATCTAGATATTATACTTTTTCTATAGTGTTAGACTATGATAATATAACGTTCACCTCTTTATATTCTTGTGACGACAGTTCTGTCATACGTATGCATATGTGACATTGCTGTGCGTATTCCAATATTCTGAAATACCGTTACATTCCGAATGTGAAGGATGCGTTGGCGCCAGATACCATCTTAAAGTGAATATGCAACATATGATTAATTATTTTAATACGTTTCGATCCAGCTCCGACCAGGAAGCAAATCCCATTCAGAAGAATTCGTCAGGTAGAAGAAAGTGGTTGGTATTGCTGTCTGGATACTTCGTCTCGTTTCTCTGTCTTGGATTTGTCTATCATATGTCTATCCTCAACAGTGAACTCCTCAGATCGTTTGAGAAAAGCCAGGCAGAAACAGCTCTAGTTCAGTCAACTACGATCGGAGCGTTAGATATAGCAGGTAACACATTTTATCTTAGATTGTTATTACTTTATATCTTTTAATTAATAGTCGATATGATAGCCGAAAAACGTTGTAAATTTATTTACATGATATCGCCAAGGTTTCGTCGGATTCAGCAAATACGTAATTATCTATTTTCACATTAGCAATTTTGGACAATTATTGCATTGACCGTCTAGAATAATTGCAATATGAATCTATAAAGTAGTCGCATGTATACATTGTTGTGACGTGGAGAAAAAGAGCATTATTTTAATCAGATAATGTAGGCTCCATTAATAGACCACCTTTAATGTTATATTTCTATCCTTGAATATATTCAAAGAAACAAAGTAATGAGAGCTGTTATCTATTCAGAATCTCTTTTTTCTCTACAAACTCATAGCAATAGGAATATCGAAAATATTTTCATTTGTAATACCTTAATACTATATCATGAACTTGCCTTTAGCTTTCGTATTGCTTTTTTCTAGGTTCCTGGGCACATGGGCAATGTAAAAGCAGATCGTGCCGCAAAGGAAGCTTTATCGCTACCACCTGTTTTTTTTAAAACTTTATTTTACCATTTATTAAACAAATTTATAAGCTCAGTGGCAGGATTGGAATACATTTACCAATAACAAATTGCACTCCGTTAAACCTGTTATCGGGGAATGGTCTCCAGGCTAGAGACAGCCACCGAGACGAAGTTGTTCTTGCCCGTCTTCGAATGGGTCATACATACCTTAAACATTCATATATGTTGAAAGGCGAAGATAAACCTTGGTGCATAGGATGTGATGATCCATTCACCGTTTAACATTTTTATAGGACTGCAGTGACCTTCTGTCTACTCGAGAACGTTTTTATCGTGACATTACATGTCTAAAAGCACTTTTTGAAACTGTTGAGATTTGTAAAATTCTACATTACCTGAAAGTTCTTGGTCTATATAATAGACTATGACGTACCATTTTAATCTTTTGCGTTAACATGCCCATTTAAGATTTTTAACATTTGTTTTTTACCTTTTGGTTTGTGTATTGTTATTTCCTATTGGATCGCTGTGTTTTAGCATCTGATGGCCCTAAAGACCTTGTTGACGGGCCGTTAGGAATGTAATAATAATAATAATATTTCTATCAATGTAGGAGCATTTGGTGGGAAGATTGTGTCCAGGTATGGTGCTAGAATCGCTGGAATAACTGGAAGTACAATGGCAACACTCGGACTGGTTCTTTCTTACTTTGCCACAAGTATCCCTTATCTCATAGCTACGCTGGGAGTGGTGACAGGTAACATAAACACTAGCTTTAATAATTTATAAACTTTAATACCAGTTTATATTGATTACTTCTAATATCACAGATGGAACTGCGAGTGAGGCTTTATTGAGGAGGAAATCGAAGTAGCACGGAACCCACTTGGTTGGGCAAGCGGCGACACTCATATCTTTGTACGTCCGATAGGAGAGTCGAATCCTGGGTGTGAAATTCGAGTTAGATAAAAAAAAATGATAGTTAAGGGTACACTTCGGGTCATTCCACCCTTTGAAAGCACTTGTAAGGCGCATTTTAGTGTTCAAACTTTGGCGACTTGGAAAATGAATTTGATCGGAAAGATGCAGATAGGCCGCGAGTTATAAGGGTCCACCGTGTACCCCCCGTGCTGCAATGTCATAGTCCGGGAGCTCCTAACCAATACTTTTCTGAAGCACCATGACGCCCTGATCCCGAAAATAAATGTTAACATTGCGTAAGTTGAAACGAACTTCCGGTTATGACGTCATCAATATGGCCCAAAATCGTTATTTTTCGATCAAATTTAACAAATGAGGTATCTAAATGACCACAATAGAATATCGGACATATTTGTTAACAAACCAAACAACTACGAATAGATTCATTTCAACAAAAATGAATTATGTTGATTTTGAGGTATTTTTTTATCAGAAAGCAAACAACCTTAGTCATGATTCAGAAATGTTTTATTCATACTATTGAGCTGAATGACCACACGCTGTTTTGTTCATATGCCATTTCTTTGTGTCAAAATATCTAACAAACACAGAGTTCATGTCATTCGAGGGTACATATTGTCAATCCAAATCACTCTCTGTGTTTCACTGCGCTTTGTACGCAAAACTGATCTAACACATCTGTCAGCTGATGTACAGTTTCCGAGTCATCTGAATCCACATCATCGTCAGACTCTAGTGGTTCGCCAGCGATGTTGATGAGCTCCTGTGGCAGAACATCTCCTTTGTACCACAGTGGCTCCAGCTTTCCATCCTTGACCTCCCATTCATGGTCAACCTTCACATCTGGAATATCTCCCAGATCCCAACCTGATAGTTGACATGTCTTACGTGATGCTTCAAACTGATCCGAGGTCCACATTCTGTATGCGGATGTATCGCAGCTCATTAACCTTGTGCACTCTAGCATGGCCATATGTCATACGTGAATTCCTCGAGTGCATCAACGAGGTCTTCGGTTATGTCCCAAGTTTCCTCCAACCTGCAGAGTACAGCAGCAAACTTTGATCTTTCCTATTCCTTTGAATGCGCTGGTAGTGTCACATCTGGTGTATACATGGAGACACATGATGCTATGCATTGGTTCTGTGAATAGCCCTCTGCCAGTTCGGTGATGTTGATCAGTCGCTGCTTATTTCAAAGTGCTAGTGTCAAATAGAATCACTACATTTACCAATGTGAGAGTGTAGTGCAGTAGTATAATGAAAACATCCCTGTCTGGACTTTTGATCCGGATGTACTCGTATCCCATGTCCTTTCCAGTACAGAACTACTGTGCTTTGCCCGTCACCTGGTATGCAGCTCCTTCACATATGATGATGACTTTTCTTCCAAGGAGCTTATTGGCACATGAATGATTACTCCACGTCTTGCAGAAGAGATTGATGAATTGTGTCTTGTTGTCACTATTTGTCAGGAAGTGCTTCCAATCAGGTTTCTTTGTGCATGCCCCCTTTAGTAAGAGTTTCTCACTAAAGCCTATTATGTCATGTTCCATGGATTTGACAGAATTGGGATTATACATATCTGTGCTGAACACCGCATCTGTTGTCGATGATATCATGCCAAAAATCTTGTTGCAGATCAAGCTGAAATTGGTTGGTATTTCCTGGAGGTAGTAGAAGTAGGCAGTACCATAATAGACCACAAGTGTTGACTCAGCCGATGTAACCAGTGCATCCTCTTTGGTCAGAATCTGGACAGATTTAGATTTGTCTGTCTTTTCCAGAAATCCATCTGCTGTTCCAATACTGTATGGGACAGGGGTCAGCGGGTACGTCATCAGTTTCTTCATGCCCAACTGCAAGCCATGTCTTTGGGATATCACAAATAGTTGGAAGGCATTATTGCCTTGTTGCTTATACTGGACCACTTTCTTGTTTGCCACAAAAGTTGACATCCTTCGCCAGCTTGACCTTCAGTTTCTCACTGCGGTAGTTAGGATTGGCGAACTCCGTATCTAGCAGGCTTAAAATATAGACCTGAAAAAGCTCACACATTGTGACAATCTTGTCACACATATTCTGATACTCTGTCCTATGTGCCAGTTAATTTTTTTTCCTGCTCTATCCTCTCCTCGTCATCAGTACTTCTCCATTGCTTTGGGTCTGTAATGTATTTGACTCAACAGTTCTTGCTAAATTTCGCTTCGCATGCAAATAAATCGTCCTCTAATTCTAGTCAAGAGTTGTTCATCGGATTTCTGCTTTGCTACTTCTAGAACTTTTCTCCAACCATCGAACTCAAACTTTGAGGTTCCTTCACTTGTCTAGTTACCCTTCACCTTGATTTTTTGCGCCCTTTGGAGCTACAGAATATACAATTGAGCTTCAAGATAGTTTTATCACTTTCCTTTGAAGATCGACTTGTTCTAGATGAACATGTTGCTTCTTGCGTGTCTGGAGGAACCTCAAGGCGATTAAGATTCATGGTGAACCTCTGATAACATTCACGATGATATCCATTCGAGTATATGTTTCGGGAATGAGGTCGCACACCTGCTGCATTCTATGTATAGAACCGACTGGTTGGTCTTCGGGATCGTACTTCTTTTATTTTGTCCAATGTTTTGTCTTGTTTTCATAACGGACATTGATGCTTTACAATTTTCACCACGCCTTCTCTTTGACTTCGGGCCATCATCTTTTGGGGGATTTTGGGTATCGGAGGAACCTGTCATCACTGTCCTTGTATGTATTAAAACCAATCACTTTATGCTTGATATTTATCATACAAAAATGCTATCCTTCACTTGTTTTTGACTTCGTATTAAGTCGCTTTGAAATGCATGCTCCAATCTCATTTACATGGTATTTGGCTTTACAAAATTTTCGCTTTTGAGCATCGCTGATGAGAAATTAGTTTTCGAAATGTGTTACATACGGTGCACCAAAATTTGGGTATCTTATATTATATTCTACCCTAATGAAACATAAATGCTAATACTGTATCTCATTTAGGTTATATGATGGCGTCCGTCTTCATGAAGCTGTGGATGAATGCTCCCGGAAATTGTCATGAATCTGTGTTTTATGTTGATTGAATGATGTTTGAAAAACAGGCATGTTAGAAAATTGCCCCCAAAACATGATGACAATTATTTTTTGAAAATGTTAAATTTTGAACTCACAATCGACATAAAGTCATTTTTGTTGAAATGAATCTATTCATAGTAGTTTGTTGTGTTAAGAGATATGTTTGTATTCTCTTACGGTCATTTTGATAACCACATTTGTTAAATTTGATAAACATATTAGTCTTTTTCGCATTTTGGGTAAATTCCACTATGGCGGCCATCTTGATGACGTTATAACCGGAAGTTCATCCCGACTTACGCAGTGTTAACATTTATTTTCGTGATCAGGACGTCATGGTGCTTTAGAAAAATATTGGTTCGGAGCTCCCGGACTATGACATTGCAGCACTTTAAAATATGTTTGTCCTTTCTTTGACAGTGTTCTATTATTATTTCTGTGAAAGGCATTTCTCCGTTGGATGAAACATTCTGGTTAAACACCAGGCAACATTGTTTTAGTTTTGAATATGTAATATTTGTTAATTTTTATTAGGAATTGGATTCTCTGCAGCGTTTATTTCGGCAATCACCAGCGTCGGTGAATACTTTGAAGGAAATGCCAGGCTAATAGCTTTGTCCTTCGTCTCGTTTGGATCAGGATGCGGTTCTCTAATAGTTCCATACATTCTAAAATACTTGATTTTAGAATTTGGCTGGAGGGGTTGCCTGCTTATCTTAGGTGGACTTACAGCAAATATGATTTGTTGTTTCGCTGTATGCAAACCACTATCACTTGGAGTCACAAAGAGTGCAGCATATAAATCGGTAGATTTGACGACTCAACCGGCATCGACAGAGTACAGTTTCATGAAATCGCTACATAAATTAGTAACTAACAAAGTATATATGATATACGTTGTTGCTATGTGCTGTTCGGTTCCAACAATAAATTCGTCTTTGATTTTTCTGATTGATTTCTTGATGGCAAAAGGATTTGAAATTGAAACAGCAATGCTGTTGTATTTCTATTTACAACTGGGAAATGCATTTTCAAGATTCTTGCCCGGATTATGTCAAAAATACATTCCACGATCCAGCGTTCTCCTAATTCCTGCTTTTTTCACAATCATCGGATCGACAATGACTGCACTCCTTCCTCACGCGGAAACATACACCATGTTTAGTGTCCTCCTGGTCTGTTTTGGGATAACATTTGGTGTATGTATCGCGACGAAGACGGTGACAACCATGAAGCTGGTACAACTTCAGGACTATAGTGCCGGGATGGGAATGCTGATGACTCTCATGGGTATCAGCTCTTGCATTGCTGGACCTATCGCGGGTAAATATTACAAAATTACTTTATATTATCATTGTGACAAGAAGAAAGTTAATATGATACATTTATTTTGTAAACCTGTCGTTCTTTTTCGAGTAGAGAAGTTAATGATACAGCACGACATTAAAAAGCGTGCAGTCTACGGAAACAAAAAACACGAGGATCAATGGAAAGAATTATTGTTATGACATTCTTAACGACCCGTCAACACAGAAGGTGTCAGTATGGCCATCAACCGGTAAAACACACCGCGATCCAAAAAAGGAAATATTGGCAAACAAACTAAAAGGTAAAAGACAAATGCTGACAATTTTAAATAGGTATATGATCACAAAAGATTGAAATGATAACGTCATAGTCTATATTGGACCAACATGTTCGGTAGCCGCCATCCATATCCTTCATTTTGTGTAACCTTGGCCGCGCAAACTTATCATTATCTTTTCAGCCATCCGTATATAAATGTAGAAATGTTTTATACTTAAACTGCAATTTCGAGAAGAATGAACGAAAGGTGCAACTGTCAGTGTCTGATTTAACCATTTCATGAAGTGAAAAGTCAACTTCAAGTAAATTCAAGAGCCAGGGGAGAATTTCAGTCGTTCCAAATGATTGAATGTGGTCAAAATCATTATTTGTGTTTTGTAACAGCAGAAGTTGGAATACCGAATGGTGGAATGGTCTTTGGGTTGTTTTGAAACAATGTTTTATATTTTGGATGAAATACAAGTGAAAAAGCAGGGTTTGACGTATTTGACTTGAGCTGAATGATGTATTGCAAAGCCAATTGATTTCGACGGCTACATAGTGATGGTTCGTTAGCCTCTACATAGAGGCTTGTTGCAGGTGTTGTCTTAAAAGCTTCTAAAGCGAACCTCAGACTCTGGTGATGAACTGTGTCTAATAATTTGAGATATGAAAGTCTAGCAGATCCATACACAATGGAACCATCGGTCTCATTTGGATCTGATAAGAGCTCCTTAAATCATGTCATCCACCGTTATCACATTCAAGATTTTTTTTCGAACTGTTAAATTTTAGTGATGATGTATATATTACATAATATCATATGGCAATATCGTAAATAGTAAACAACATTTTCATGTAGATTGTAACAGCTATCCTCTGTTTTACAGGCCTGTTGACGGATCAAACAGAAACCTACACAGCGTCATTTTACTCCGTGTCCGCTGGTCTTGGCTTAGCGACATGCATGTTCATATTATCTGCTGCACTCAAGAAAAAATCAGAGAACAAACATATCGACGACACAGCACGTAGTGATGTAGATGGCAATACTGCTCTGCCTTCTTAAAAATAGATATAATCCGTTATCAAACAAACTTTGGCGTAGAATTATTGTTAATATTTCAGTAAAAGTTAGAACAATCAAATGTAATAAGCGTATGTCTTACGACTCTCAGATGCAAAATATCCTACACAGTACTTTCGAAAGGAAAAATATTTCGTTTTGAATATACATAGCCGTTTAAGAAGAACAAGAAGAATATGGCACCTTATCTATCCCCCAATAAATTATAAAAATCTGTCATCCGTGACATAAAAAAAAAATTCCACATCCGGTTCGCCTAAATTACCAATTTACTGTGACTGTGTAAATGCAGCGTTCCTATTCAAATTAGTGTCGATTTCTAATTATCACCAAGACGCGTGATCGCCAATACATTTCCAATCAATATATGTTTTACAAAGATGCCATGGCTATCCCAATTTGTTCTGAAGTAGCACTCAAAAGCAGATTGCTACTCACTTTGTAGTTCACAAATCGACTGTAAGTCAGTTAGTTTAACGCCCAACGCCACGGGAGCAGTTGATGAGAGACCGAGATCCGGACGTCCCTGTCTTACGTCGCGATGTAAAGATACATTCAGCATGCCGAATTGCGTTACTGGAGATTAAATGGCAAGATCGATACTTTCAGACTGAAATAGAAATAGACTGCGAAACGCAAATTCACTTCCACGGCATCAGTACGTTGGTTTGCCGCCGAAACCTCGATGTCGAACAAGACAGATTTGGGGTGGATCGGACATGGTTTTTGAAGCAGGAATTTACCTCCCATTTTAAAACTTGGGGTACAAAACATTTTAAGAGTCAATAAAGAAGTTGGGAGTTCACATAATTAACATTGATATTTGTACTAATAAATCAATTCGGTAACAAACATAAAACATGTTTTGTTTTATTCATTGATATTCAAATTTAGGACTGCGCAATTGTTTTGGAGACATTACAATAGCTGTTTCTTTGTTTGTATTATTCAATAAGTGATAATATAGGACGAGACGGAAATTCACTTCCACATCATCAGTACATCGGTTTCCCCCTGACACCTCGATGTCGAGCAAGACAGATTTGGGGCTCCGTGCTATATAGACAATCACCGAGACGAAGTTGTCCTTGCCCGTCTCCGGATGGGTCATGGGGATGTGTTTTTTTATCGTAACATTACATGTCTAAAAGCCCCTTTTGAAACTGTTGAGATTTGTAAAATTCTACATTACCTGAAAGATGTTGGTTTATAGACTATGACATACCATTTTAATCTTTTGTGTTAATATACCCATTTAAGATTTTTAACATTTGTCTTTTTCCTTTTGGTTTGTTTAATGTTATTTCCTTTTGTATAGCTGTATATTTTACCGTTTGATGACCCTAAAGACCTTTTATGTTTTGACGGGCTGTTAAGAATGCAATGATAATAATAACGAGACTATTGAACACATATGGCTTGGTGCCTTATTTACTGAAATACAACGATTTCAAGAGGGGAGGTAACTAATTGCAAATCTACAATCAATATGATTTTAAGGGAGCTAACTCTGGGTTAATCATTACATTTATAGCTTTACAAATAAGGATCTGTTCAGTACAATTTTACAAATTCGGTACTGCAACGTACTGTGTCATGAAACAAATAGAATATGAACGTGGACAATATAACAATATTGAGTTGAACAATTAGAAGAATTCAGACACAAATTCCAAAAATGCATAAGGAACAATTGAATTACAGATAATAAACAAAACAATAGTTATAATGCCGAAAATAACAAACAAAATACAGTTTGGAATTTTAAGATGAAATAAAATAGAAATAAAATCAATGATTTCACCAGGAATACAACAAAGACCAGTGTTAAATTTGATGTGTTCTTTATTGCGTTTCAGTCGAAAGTGCCATATTTCGGTTTGGTACCAGCTTAAATACTCTGTCTTCGAAGTTGAGAAACTTTCCTAATATTTGATTGGTCAGTTCTGAGATTATATTAATTTATCTACTGTTATGTTAATGAGAAGGCTACAGTGACCGATTCAGACATGCGTAGCCCAACGCGTGGGTAGGGATAACTCTTGGGTAATACTTACGACACCTATTGTACTCGGTGTATTCATGGCTGTGCCAACCTAATTGTCAGGTAAACAAAATTTTGTACAGTCAGGAATTGTGTATAAGACAGTAATGACAAAGAAAACAACAGATAAGTGAGAATTACACAATTTATTTGACGCACAGGTAAATCCAGGTACGTTGAATCCGGTTTATGCGTTCCAGCTCGAATTTCCTTCAGCACACGGTGATCAGATATATATTCGAATGTGCTTGTGGGCCCCTCTTAATTTGTTTGCTGTGTCATCCTTCCAAGTTGTTGGTAGTCCTGGGTCTGTTGTTATCGAAGTGGTTCCAGATCTGTCCATCTCCCTCTGGGTTGTCACATAGTCTGCGAAAGGTGTTGTATCTATGGGTAGGTCAACGTCTTCAACGTTATCTAATGCATTGAATCAGAAGTCCTCAATGCGTTGTAGTGGTAGGAGGGGAAGGACAGCTGCACGTCGAACAAGTTAGTGGATTTCTTCGTTATCACTAGTGCGTCTGGAGTCCTAGTTGTTGGACCTTTCTCCTATTGAACAGGGTAAAGTGAAAGAAGCATCATTTCACTGTAATCACTGGGAATACGGCTTTGGTGGCTTTCTGGTCAGCAGATTCAAAGTCCATGAATATGACGGCCAGGTTAAATTGAAGATGCAGATTCTCCATTGTAGCTTTCAGATTCTCCAACAGTCTGGTGAAGATGATCTCCGACTTCCCTGGAAACAATGCAAACACAAGCAGATACATCTGGTTGTCGATCTCGGCATGGATGGTGTATAGTTCAGTACAGAACCTTGGGCATGTGTAGAATGTCCATCACAATAAAACGTGCCAGTCGCTGACGAGATCTCCAGGCTACTGGTAGTGGCAAAGGCTAACATTCTCGAACTGTCCCTGTTGTCGTCAAAGAGCAGAAATTGGGTACCTATATTGGTTTGTGTCAACTGTCCTGTAGGGCTGTTGAAGTTGGTAAACTTGGATGAAGTTTGGCTCTCCTGTGATATAGGGATGTCTTGCAGGAAGGGAAAGTGGGTACCATTAGTTGTTTGTCAGCTGTCCAGTCAGGCATCTGTAGCTGGGCGATTACTTTGCCATTGGCAGGTACTGCTTTAAGTTCTTCTCTGCATCTCTTCTTTATGTTGTCCATGACTTTCCGCACTTTTACTTCGAAATGGTTTGGTTGGTGGTTGTGCTGGTGATCCATCTTCACTGGAATATCGTTGGTAGTGTTGATCGTAGCAGGGCAGGTTCGAATACAGCATCTCCAGTAGGTTGTTTCTCGGTAGTTGTTCTTTACCATGTAGCTGAATCCGGCTTGATGAAGTGTCCGGCCTCCACGCTAGTTGGTTGTGAGTTGAACTTGAACGTTAGCCATAGTTGGAATGATGATATTTCGTTAAAACTTCAGTGATATATATACTACACGAGCTTGGGTGTTCACCTCAATTTATTTAACCCATCACCAGCTTGCTTACTCACAAGCTCTCACTCCAATCTTGGGTGTTCACCTCACCATCTTTTTGGTGTTAAATTTTCATATTAACATCCATTAATTAGAATGTCTTATTTACTCGTTGGAGAAGAATTATAAGTGATAGTTTAAAACTTATATCAAAACCATTGATAAAATATATAATTCTGTCATTCACTCCTGGATGGTACATCCGGGATCCCATGAAATGCGTGCGCATCGTAAGCGAATAATAGCGTGTTTTGTTAGCCATTGTGGTCAGTAGTCCCTCCTTTACTCTGACCAAAACATTCATTTTTTTGCGTTTTTACGTCGTTTTTGCCTTACTCAAGAGTCTCTCACGGGTACAGGTGTTATTATTTTTACTTTCTACGACTTTTGTCGTTTTTACGGCCGTCTCGGCTGGTCTATTGACGATTTTTTGCTCGAGGGGCCTCCTCGTGACAGCTAAATTTGGCGGTGATCTATGGGCGCCATCTTAGAAAAAGGAAAACGCCTTACAGAGAATTTGATTTTGTTGGAGAAATCCTTCACAATATGGAGCCGAATCCTCTGAAAAAGTCTGAAAAAGCTTCTAAGAAAGCCAACACGCATAGTTTTGTTAATTCTAAAGCTCAGACGACCGCCGTCTCGGCGACAAAAGATGGGTCCAGCTCGGCCAGCACCATTTTGGCCAATTGTAGGTCAAAGGACAAAGACTCCGTGACCAATGATATGGGGTCTCCCTCAAAAACTAACGCGGCCATGCCTCAAACTCGGTCAGATAATATCAATTCTGATATCAATATGATACTGTGTCTGATTTGACGGACGATGATCTGCAATGGACGTTTGTCAACAAATCGAAAAATGGATCCAAACAAAATGAAAAAACGTCCGATATAGATCAAAATGAACAGCTCTCGTGTGATGATGACCTAGAGTAGGAACTCCCAGAACGTATGCGGGAATTGGCCCAAGATTTATCGCAATCGTCAGCGACGGGCCGGACCTGTCAAGTCAAAAGCTTGCGCAGTTATTCACAGATATGCTGTCGAAACGGATGCCGGAGGATAAATGAAACAAGTGATGGATAGTCATTCACGCCCGGCAAACATGGAATTTTTACAAGCGCCTTAAACTAACGTTGAGGTCTGGAAAAAACTGAAGCACGACACCAAAAATCGTGATCTACGTATGCAGAAAATGCAGTAGAAAATTTTGATTGGGTTAGTTCCCTTGGCCCGCACTCTCCAGACATTAACTTCGCTGCGGAAGTCTTTGACGGATGAAAAAACGAAAGACATCGTGGAGAGTGTATTGAAGTCAAACATCGACAGCTTTATGTTGATAAGCAGCGCCTCCCAGGATTTAAGCCAGCGGAGGAGAGACTTCATAAAACCGGACTTAAACAATGAATTCACGTCCTTGTGCTCTTCGAATAACCTGGTCACGACAGTTGTTTGGGGACAACTTGTCAAAATCTATGAAAGAGATTAGTGAAACCAACAAAGTGGCGTATCGTGTTTCACACTCAGGATACAGAGGTACCTTCAGGTATCCTCCAAGCGGTAGAGGGCGTGGCCGTTATCATCTCTATCATCAGGGGGGGGGGGATTACGGACGGCAGAATTACGGCGGCCATAAGTCCTACCAAGGCCAATACTCCCAGGGACATGGTTTACAAAAGAACATAAGTGGACCTGGACAAAAATCAAATTATAACTATAAGAGGCCAAAAAACTTCAAGGCGGGGCAGGAACGGAAATGAGTAGCCAGTCCAATATTGCTCCTACCCAGGCTACTGCTACATTTCCAGTAACTGAGGTAAGTGACAGTGCATGGAATATGGTTATGACATATACAAAAACAGAATTGATAAGGAACGTCAAACGATGCACTGCGGATAGTGTAAGCAAATGTGATACTTACTGGAAAAAGTTGACATCAGATTTTGTTATTCTTGAAAATATTTTGGGAGTTAAAATAGAATTTTTTGACGAACCCTGTGAAAGTCAAGGCTGTAAACAATATCAATTTCATGAGACAGAGACAGATGTAATTCAAAAAGAAATAGCCAAATTACTTGAAAAACAAGTCTTATTTGAAGTAATACCATCATCAGAGAATGTTTTATCTAACATCTTTATTCGGCCTAAGAAAGATGGGACTTTCAGACTCATCTTAAACTTGAGGAAAGTAAATGACTCTGTGGTTTACCGTCATTTCAAAATGGATACATTTCAAAGTGCTCTTAATCTCATGACACCAGGTTGCTACATGGCCTCTATAGACTGGAAGGATGCTTATTACTCCATTCAAGTACAGAAAGATTTTCAGAAAATGTTGAGTTTCCAATTTGAGGGTCGGACATATCGCTACACAGCCTTACCGTATGGGCTATCCTCTGCTCCCAGAATATTTACAAAAAATACAAAACCATTTTTCTCAGCATTACATATGCTAGGTTATAGAAATACATCATACACTGAGGATTCTCTTCTAGTGGGAGAAAGCATTCAAGAATGTAAAGAGAATGTAATCAACACTGTTCATCTATATCACTGGTTTTACAGTACATCCTGAAAAATCAAAATTTGTACCAACACAGGAAATTGAATACTTAGGATTTACCTTAAACTCAGTAAATATGACTGTGTATTTAACAAAAAGCAAGAAGGACAAAGTTCACAGTGTTTGTAAAGCTTTATTAATAGGTAGAGACCATAAAATACAAAGCATAGCCCAGTGTATTGGAATATTAGTGTCCAGTTTTCCAGGGGTGCAGTTTGGGCAATTACACTACAGGTCACATGAAACAGATAAAATTAGAGCCTTAAAGGTTTCACGCGGGGATTATATGGCATGTACTTCTTTATCCTCACATAGCATAGCAGATTTCAAATGGTGGTTGGAAAATATACATACAGCTTTTAACCCCATTTCTACAGGTACCCCTTCAGTCACCCTTACCCCAGATGCTTCAAAAAAGCGGTGGGGTGGTGCACTGTTTGATAACTACCTTAATGTTGAGGTAAAGGCAGGGGGTCGATGGTCTGAGAGGAAAGCCTAGACCATATAAATTACCTTGAACTGAAAGCAGCATGGTTTGCATGTCAAACGTTATGGAAGGATTTACAACAGGCACATATTAGGTTTAACATTGACAATACCACAGCCATTGCCTACATTTCACATATGGGAGGTAAAACAAAAGTATGTAATGTGGGACTGGGCTATTGAGAGAAACGTGGTTATCAGCAGCACATATTCCAGGCTGTGATAATACTGAGGCAGATACTGAAAGTAGATAAGAACATGATAACACAGAGTGGAAATTATTATTATTTTTCAAAGTTTAGTCTCAATTTGGGGGAGTCCTCACATGGATCTGTATGCATCTAGACTAAATGCTCAACTTCAACAATATG
>NW_026782967.1:0-116326 GCF_031769215.1 Ylistrum balloti | reverse complement strand
GATCTTCTAACTAGCTGTCCTAATGCCTCAGGTGTGATAGTCTTGTCCTTCCTCAAACATTCCACTTCATAACGCCAAAGATCGTAGGTTGTCTCCCCCTTCACTGTAGGATCTCCGCTGAATGGTGGTAATCTGGCATTCTGGGTAACGATTAGGCGCTCAACATCCTTCTTCTCATCTTTAACCTCACCTAGCTGCTTCACATATCCAGCCATCCACTGCTTGAAGTCCTCAGCGCTATCACACTTGGGAGTAACACCTAGATCCTGGAATGCTTGGACCAATTTTGTCTCCATCCATGGTGAATAATGCACGAGAAATTGTACAAAAACACACAAGTTGAATAACTAAAAAAAAAAAAAAAAAACCTGGTAACTAAATATACCACTTGGCTAGAGAGAACTTCTCTTTAGCTCGATTGGTTGAGCGTCAGACTAGTAAGCCAGGGGTCCCGGGATGAGATGAAAAATGACCTCTGTTACATTGGCGCCCATGTAGGGACCCGGGCATAGTACTTAGCCATGACCCATTCGCTTTAACCCTTTCGAGGACGAGTTATTTCCTGGAGGGGGAGTTGTAACCCTGGTAAAATACGTATACAGACTTCTCTTTAGTAAGCCAGACTAGGCCAAGGCTCCCGGGTTCAATTCCTAGCGGAGGCATTGAGATGAAAAATGACCTCTGTCACACACCAGTGGTGGATTAAAAATGGTTAACCTCACTGCTTTCATACAAGCATTAAAACTCACCTGGATTAGGAGACTTTACCAAAAAACAGAGAAATGGCAAGCAATACTAATGTCATATATTGATACAGATCTTCTTGCTGTTAGTGGTACTGAATATATAAAGCTTTGTATAAACAAGTGTAAAAATAAATTTTGGCAGGATGTTCTAAATGCCTGGTATAAAGTGCAGTTAAAATATAATATTAAAGACTTTCAGGAAAACTTAATTAAAGTTCCAATTTGGTATAACAGTAAACTTCTTGTTGAGGTAAAACACTATTCCTTAAAAAATGGTATAAAAGTAACATAATAATCATAAATGATTTGATGAAAAACTCAGAAACTGGCACATTTTACCCATTTGATGAATTTATTCAGAAATATAGAATAAACACTAATTTTCTAGAGTATCATGGTCTGGTCTCGGCTATAAAAAAATATACTTTCCTCATACGATACACATAAAGTACTTAATATAACTTACCCATACATACCAATTAACTTACAGATTTTCTTTAGAGATAGAAAAGGTTCAAAATTATTTTATAATCTTTTAAATAAATCAGAATTGATTCCAACAGGCACCAAAAAATGGAACTCACTGTTAGACGATATTGACCACTCATCATGGACTAGGTATCATAGAATCCCATTCCAGGTGACAAACAGTGCAAAACTTCAATGGTTTCAGTACAGAGTAACCCATTACATCTTGGTAACCAATTCTTTACTTTTCAAACTAGGACTAGTTATCTCCCCTCTCTGTGTTTTCTGTAATACTGAAACTGAGACAATTACCCATGTTCTATGGGAGTGCCAGGAAGTTCAAAACTTACTTCAGTGCTTTAAAACATTATTAGAAGCTTTATTAATCCCTTTCTCGGTAAACAAAAAAGCGTTTATTTTTGGCTTTCTCTTTCAGAACTCTCTTCCCAGTAATCGTGTTGACAATGAAATTGTCATAATCATAAAATAGTACATTTATAGAATGAGATGTTTTCACAACTCTCTAAATATAAATGTTCTTATAAATATAATTAAAGAAAACTATTCAATCCAGAAATATATTGTAAAAGGTAAAGAGGACAAATAAAAACAACAATTTGATAACGAATGGAAAAAATGGGAGAAATTACTTAACCTGTAGTCTTTCAAATTCCACAATTCAATTTTAAATTTTTACTACTCATGATCTCTTGATGCCCCTGTCTTAGCCGAATATTTTAGAAGCACATATTAGTAGTTTCAAATAAGTAGTTTTTGCAATTGTACAACAAAAATATCATCATTTCTTGTCTTCAACATTCTCTCTCTCTCTCTCTCTCTCTCTCTCTCTCTCTCTCTCTCTCTCTCTCTCTCTCTCTCTCTCTCTCTCTCTCCTAATGTGTGTGTGTGTGCATGCGTGTTTTATGGTGAGTGTGTGTGTGGGTGTATGTGTACATAATCAAATATAATATTGACAGTGTATATATGATGATGATGAGGATGACAATAATCGATGTTTGATGATGATGATGATGATGATGATGATGATGATGATGATGATGATGATGACTATGATGATGTGATGATATTGATGACGATGAAGATGATGCTGCTGCTGATGATGATCATGATTTTGTCATCACCAGGTTTCACGATGATGATGGATGGTATTGATCTGTGTGATTGTGTGGGTATATGCCATTGTGTGTTTTTTGTAATGTCATTCATGTTGAAAAATGTGCAAAAAAAATTAAAATTAAAAAAAAAAGTTGGCCTCTAGGGAAAGTTCCCGGGAGCTACCAGATATAAAGAAACCCATAAACATTATTGGAATTATACTAATTAATTCGAAGCAGAAATGAGCCATGAAATAGTCATCTTTGGACCTCCGTAGAAACAATCAATGAGACATTGCAAAACACTGGCAATCGAGGATGGACTGATTGGATCTCAAATCATGCCTGGAGGACGTAAAAATGTGTATAAAGAAAAAGAATACAAATTTGTTGAAATGTGTACTCAAAATTTAATGTTAAATGTAATCTCGTGATACAGCTGGACAAAATGGCCTCTCCGTAACACATTGAGGGCTGGAATCGGTTTCTAGCCGATATAGTGCATTACTGTTGTTGTATATAAATGCTGTGTATTAATCCAAATTCAGATGTGCTGTGTTTACATTCATTATATCATATTGATTGTTTTCATTAAAAAAAACTTGTTTTAATAATTTGTCACAATATGTGTAGATAGTAGACAGATTTTTCTAGAAAGCTCGGTTAATAGAATGACCTGTGTGCTTCCGGAAGTTTCAAAATCTAGAAAGCTCGGTTATTAGAATTACTTTTATGTTTCCGGATGTTTCTAAAGACAAATGTAAACAAGCTAGGTACCTGCCAGTCTAGAATTATCCAGAAAGGAACTTTCTAGAAACCTTTAGTGTATATAAACCTGATGGAACTGAGCCTGAGCTGCCTTTTGAAGTATTAACGCCTTGGGTGAGCTAAATTTGAGACTTCAGTCTGTGAAGTGTGGAGTTTTACAGTGATTTAGTGATAGTGCCATGTGGACTTGCACTTATATATACCCAGTGAGGAAACAATTCTTGGAGTATTCTTCAGATAGCCTGTTTTCTGAACAATCTATGAATTCCTCTTGATTTGGAGGATTTCCACAAAAAGATAAGTTTTGACTTTTGATTAATTAGTAACTAGCTCTGTACACCATCGCAATATTTGTAATTCGACTGTATCTAGCTGTTTGGTTTTCTTTGCTGTACGTTAATTTCATTACTGTGCATACGTAAGTAAAATTTCTGTTTTAAACAACATTTATGTTCAAATTATAGTTTTAAATAGATTACGTGAGGTCAGTAGGCTTCCTGCAAGACGCCGTGTCGCCTGTTCCTCTAACCCAGACCGATACATCCTCATAAATTCGTCTGTATTTTTCAGGATTATGTAGTCTTCTACATATCTCACAGAATGGTTTCGATCCCCAGTTATCGTTGTACTTTGTCTGGTATCGATTTCGATTTTCGAATAAACGAGTGAAAGCTGTTTTATCAGTTTTCATCTTAACTAAGTATTTAGATAAATCTGTAGCATCTTTAAATCTAGAGCTGTCGATAAATGTATCCGGAGAGAGGTACATAGAATAGTTTGCTCCCCCGCGAACAACAGGAACCAACGAATGCGTTTTGAAGACTTTAAAAGCTTTCTCTGTCATATAATCGCGACAAAGAGAGTTTTCAAAGGACAGGTAGTAGCGTGTATCCTTCTCTACATTATGTAGGCAGTTTTCACCCCAATTAGCCGCTCGCCCCTTTTCTTTACACCTCAGATTTCCACATCGGCCATAAATGCTTACATCCATGTGTTTCTGCAGTACTTTCACATATGTCTCCCGCCTTCCGTGTGTATTACAATTACCGACGAACCAGGCTGCGGTCATATTTTTTCGAATGGACAGTTCACCTATATCAGTTGCAGTTCTGTTTCTAGAGTTTAAATGTTTGCTCTCGAATGAGCCATACCGAGACAATATGTCGGAGTCTCGACGGTAATTAATTGTCCAATTGAACACCCGCTGCCATCTCTTCAAATTATGACTTATAGGTGGCGGTTCGACGCCGTAATAAACCCATACTTGACCGCGAGATTTAGCAGGAACATTTCCTCCCAAGTATGGAGTGTGGAATATCACGGCATTCTGAGAAGCCATCTTTGATTTATCTGTTGTCAACTCACATTTGTAGTCACAGTCATTGAACATTTCCAAACCTCCCGACAGTGGAACATTCCAATATAGGACGTATTTAACAGTTTCTGTTGTAAGATTGGTGTCATTCTTTTCCGAACTGTACCCGATATATCTAAAGCCTACTTCAGCTGGTATCAGTGAAATCCAGGATCGTTTCTGTGCGTCAATGTAGAAGAAGCCAATAAACCCGATCAGGACAAACAATGACAGCCCATAATACAGAACATACTTTCTGGTCTGTGAAAGAAAAGAAGATGATGATTAGTCACAACATATCACACATTACCAATGATTATTTATCTTCGATATGTCATGTGGACACTGGGGTCTCTAAAAGTGTAATTCAGGGGGTGTCTAAACACAATCGACATTTTGCATTTTCTGGTCCATATTGCCAATGAAAGCTATTTTCACATTAAAATAACTTCGTTTAGCCAATAAAATTCAGAATTTATGTATAGGTAGTAAGATGATCTTATCCGAGTTTATCTATACTAATCCGGTTAGGAGAACTCGGATAGAACATGGTAAAAATAACTAATATTACTAACGTAAGCTTTCGCTAAGACATTCGACATAAATACATACAATATATGTTTGTCAGTAGGACAGCTCCTCCATGTGTCTCTAGAAGTAATTATAATAATTTCTGTGTTGCATATATGTACGTGTATGGTTATATGTTGCATATATGTACGTGTATGGTTATATGTTGCATATATGTACGTGTATGGTTATGTGTTGCATATATGTACGTGTATGGTTATACGTTGCATATATGTACGTGTATGGTTATGTGTTGCATATATGTACGTGTATGGTTATATGTTGCATATATGTACGTGTATGGTTATGTGTTGTATATATGTACGTGTATGGTTATGTGTTGCATATATGTACGTGTATGGTTATGTGTTGCATATATGTGCGTGTATGGTTATGTGTTGCATATGTGTACGTGTATGGTTATGTGCTCTTACACCATTCATAGATGGATGTTTTAAAGCTACATAGAATGGCATGCTGACGCTGGAATAATCGCAAATGCCAGTCAGCGCTGTTCATCCATTTGGTAAATTTTAAAATCTTGATACCAAACTATGTTTGATGATGGGCATTTCGATTCAAAACATGTACAGTAGAACGCCAAATATCCTATACATAAATCCGAATTTTATTGGTCAAATATCAAATAAGACATATAACTTTATGTATAGTACATACAAGCAATTTCTTTATTTGGTTAGAGTTACGCAAAATATTGCTGTAAACAAAAACTGAAGTCATTTTAATAACAGTTAAGGTAAAGGTTATAGTGAGATCCAAGGTCAAATGTCAAGGTTAGTTTTTTTCTATCTCTTTAAACTAGTAATTTGTTTTGTTAACATGAACTTATCAAATGTAAATGGAGACAGGTGATGTATCACGTGCACAAGACTACCAAAGGTCAAGGCTGTGGAGCAAATATCAAACTTTAGTTGTTATTTCCTGTACATATTTTGGTAATGAAAACGAGCGTTCTAGAATAAATAAGCTTTAATGCTTGATGCCTGAAACTCATTCTAATGAAACTCCGCATGTTGTAGGAATTGATCTGTTAAACTGCAAGCTTGCTGCCTTAACACTTGTTTTAAAGGTCCCAGATGTAAAAGGTCGTTTAATATGGAATAAAAAGTAAATTATGCAATCACATTGGGTTTCTTGTTATTAGTAAACAATTCAATATTACCGACTTACCTGTAACACTGCGTTGTCAGTCATTTTTTACGGTGTGGAATGTATCTACTCCTGGTTTGGCATTCGAGCACAATGTTGATTATCTTCTGTCCGTCTGCGGCCGAGTGTAAGGTTCACCTTTCACCGGTCTGGTGTCCGATTGTAATGTTCATCTATTTTTCCGCCTTTAAACCAAGTATCCTGACTAACATCTGTCCGTATGACTTTGGAGCGGGATATTATTTTTGTCTGTCCGGCGTCCGAATGGATTTGTTACCTATAGATCATCACAGCTGACATCCATCTTGAGGTATCTATCCAAAGAACAAAATTAAAATAACATTGTAGGAAAATAATTTGGTTTGAAGATACGGGACGTGAGAAAGCGGCACAGCCGCCTTTCTATAGGAGAACTGTATTCTGCAAAGGAAACCTGAACATGACATACATCAACATGCATGTAAAGAATCTCGAAGAATCACGCGGCTAAAACAAGTAGAATGTTTACCAGATATGCATGTTTTGTCTCGACGACTACGGCATTGAATTGCGCATACGGTGCTCATATCCTAGACGAATCATGTCAATGTTTATTAATTAACGTGCTGAACGTCCGTTATTACGGGCCCCGTCAACATTCATTATCTAACGGGCTTAACGTCCTTTATTACGGACCCCGTCAACATTATTATCTTACGTGCTTAACATCCATTATTACGGTCCCCGTCAACATTTATTGCCCCGCCCCTCAGGTCCCTTGGGAGTGGGGACTAGATAATTCATCATTTTTCTTCATCTTTGGCTTGGGAAGATTTCTGCTACCAGGAGAAGAAGTCGAAAATATTAAATTGTTAACGGACGCACGACGCACGGCGCGGGAGGAAGGTGATCGCAATAGGCCATCATGAGACTGTCTCAGGTGACATAAAAACCTTTAGGGCGTGGTCTGTTGTTATTTCATTGAACAGTTCGTTCGTTCACTCAGGTTACCTGTAAATGGAGACCCCGTTTTGTCCCCATACTTTTTTACTGTTAATATTTAGGTGAAGACTTCGAGATTACTATTTTCTTTAAAATTGTCAAAAAGCAATTTATGGACGGAAATTTATCTGCAACATAGAATTGTAGGTGAAAAATCAATTGTTATAAAACAGGTAAACACAGAAAGATATACTTTCCATCATATGCAGCACGAGTCTTGCGTTCGACCCCGGTATCGGTTAAATTAGAATAATAGGCGGATTATTCTTTAAGTAGTCATGTTAAACGAGATTATTTATTTGAATGTTTCGATGTGTGATATGTAAGTCTTAATAAACACGAAGTGAATTTCAAAATGGAATATCTTATTTCCCGTTATTTGTGGTAATACCAGAATTGGAAAAACAGAAGGGTAGCTTCCTAAACTTTATGCCATGCAGATACAAGATTGTGAAAAATATCGAAGGAAAAATATCATTCTATTTATTGAAAATAAATGACTTTTAATTAGAACATTATAACTTTCCACATAAAAATCTAAAATAAGATTTGTTTATCAAAAAAGATTTTCACTATGAAAGTAATGTAATTTAATAAAAATTCAATTTGCATTTTTTTAATGTCTTGAATAATGTATTATACAGGATGGTACCTGTAACATAATCAATGGTTTAATTCAGGAACTGCAAGTACATGTTACTGATCTTGAGAGAGAAATAACAGATCTGAAGACGAAGAAACACCCATTTACACTTGATCAAATCATTAATAACGAAAGCAAGGTATACAAAACATATCTTATTTCAATCTGATCCCACATGGTTTAATGAAATAAGACACTGATTTATTTTAATGAATACTGAAGGCAAAGAGACACCGATTTACAATTGATCAAATAAAATATTATAATCTTTTCTCACAAGATTTAATGAAATAAGATACTGGTTTATTCTAATAAAACCTGATACATTTTAAGGGAGCTGCATCTTTGTGTAAAATGAAAGATCTATTAAGTAACAACCTGAAACTTTTTTACAAGATTTTACATAGAAATGCATTATCTGTAGATGCTGATGTACACATCACTGAAGGCAGAGAAAATTTCTCATCATTGATGCAACATTGAAAAGATTTCCTCTAAACTATGTGGATGGATGGACCCCGATTTCCATCTCAAGATCAGACCAGCTCCTTATGTGCCTGATGAAACTGAAGATGAATACCCCTCTCCTTGACCTTGCTGAGCGCTTTTGCACGAGTAAATCAACAATACACAATATCCTGACCACACATATCTTTACTTTACATGAGGTTTTTTTTTCAGGGTATGATGGAAAATAATATCCCTTCAGTACTTAAATGTAAAGCATCTATGCCTGCTAGTTTGGGGGATTTCAGTAGCTGTCGTCTAGTTATTGATGCCACGGAAGTGACACAAGATGTCCATGGCCTTGATATGAAAGCCCAGTCCCAGACTTACAGCTCACACAAAAACCGACACACTGTAAAGTCTGTTACAGGTGTTGCTCCAAATGGAGCTGTAGTATATGTAAGTAAATTGTACCCTGGCAGCACATCTGGTGTTGCCATTGTAGAGCACAGCAACATGCTTGCTCAGTTATCTCCAGGAGATATGATACTTGCAGATAAGGGCTTTACTATTTACCCTTTACTACCCCAAAGTGTCCTCCTGAACATTCCACCTTTATAAAGGACAAAGGACAGTATACACCTGCGGAGGTCCAAGTGTGCCGGAAGATTGCTAGGTCGCGAATTCATGTAGAGAGAGTCAATGAGAGAATCAAAAACTTTGAAATTCTTTCCCACATACCTCAGCAGTTTAGACACATCAGTACAAAAATTTTCAAGTGTGTTCAATGTTAGTTAACTTTCAGGAGCCAATGATTGCTGAAATGGCTGAACATTTCTCTCCCTAGGAATAATTTAAAACTATTCAAGTAAACTTAATAATGTGTACTGTGGTGATGAAATGTTTTAAATACTTCACTTTTTAAATTGAATTTGTATGCCATTTTGTAACAGGCATATACATTCAGTTGTCCTGGCATAGTTTGCCTGTAGATTGACTAGCTTTCACTTTAGAAATAATAGTTGTAATTAAGTATGAATAAATTATGTAACATCTGTATCAATCTCACAGGACAAGATGAGGAATTTATTTACCTATCAGTTGTAGTTAGTATATTTTCAGCCTCACTTTGTTTTCGTAACCTTAAAATAAATTTCTGTCAAACTAATCTTCATCATATCAGATGAGTTTTCTATCATCGGTACGGTTACATCAGGAATCCATTAGACACAGTCATTTGCTATATTATCTATATATTATAAAAGGTTGGGCGCAATTCTGGAGATTCTCTTCTATAATGGGGGTTTCCCGGTCTTAATTGCAATTATGAAAAACTATGGACCTTATTTTCACTTTTTATGATGATTAGGGTACATTTTCTATTATTGATTTTTTTTGTAGCTAAGGGTTTTTCCTGTTAATAAATGGCATTATTATCAGAATGACTGACTTTTCTATATCGTTACTTTCAAATGAACCTATGTATTATTATGTTATGATTTAAGTTTAAATGTGAAACTTAAACTCTTGATCATCTTGAGACCTTGACTCATAATAATGAGAAAATCAAAAGAAATATTTTTCCATATCAATTTTTTACTAAGATCAACTTTAGGGACTGTGACATATTAGTAAAAAGTTTAGCTGTTTAGTAGCAGTGAGCACACAATATAACATGTAGAGGGAATGTAAGCTGAACAGAAGTGCACATAAACAGAAAAAAACTAAATCATGTGACAACAATGAGGGGATAAAAACAGCAGATTTATCCCTTCACTTACGTTCACATGCTAACTTCTGTCCCTCATACTGGCCTGCATTCGTCCCTGTAGTTGCTGTGTCTCAGGATCGTAGACGAATTTTAGAACATGCTCCGATTTTACAGCTATTTCTGATTTTTGGTGCAGTTTCTTCGTTCCAGAAACAAAGTTCATCCAATACAATATCGAAAATGCCATTGTGGTAGAGTCTACACGCTTGCTCTGACAACTTGAAAGGATTGTGTTTATAAAGGGAATCCTTTGATGTTAAAGTTATAGTCTGTTTCAACTAAGAATGTCAACTTTTCCTTGTAAATAGGATACTTACATATCGATAAGGAAATAGGTAAAGTTTTTTTTGTTTTACATATATAAATGTAACACATTTTTGTAGTATATGAAGTATTACAAAATAGTTATTAATTATTAGTATTTAAAATTGTTATTTATAATTTTAATGATTATCATATAAGATTATATTTAATTGATAAATAAAATTTAGTAAGTCACAATGATACACTGATGTATGACAATATGTCTCGGAGTTGATTGAGCTCTTCCTCAAAGATGGACGGAATAGGCTGGACCGATTGTACGCATTTGTTGGTGATCTGGTTCATGATCTGTTTGGCTACAACACTGGCTTGGTCTGAGGCGTGGATGTGTGGATTTCTTCCGAAGTTAGCTGGTATGTTGTCGATTGTCGAGAGTGACGCTGAGCTGCCTGAGGTCGAACATCTCCAGAATGTCCTGCTGCCGTTCTTTCGAATCTGTCTGAAGATGAATCCATTATGTGAAGGGTTCTGTCCGCCTCTTCTGTTGGTAATGAACTTAACGTTGATCTGAGCATTAGCCATACTGTCCTTGTATCAAACAACACAGATAATATCACTCAAATTAAACACAATTTACACAAAAACTGAGAGAAAATACAATATTAACTAATATTTGACAAAAGTTACAATTTACACAAAAACTGAGAGAAAATACAATATTAACTAATATTTGACAAAAGTTACAATTTACACAAAAACTGAGAGAAAATACAAGATTAATTAATATATATATGACAAAACAGATTTAACAAAGATATTTGATTCCTTTTCTCATTTATTGCCTCCTGCGGTTATCCATAATAGGAGTAGACGTTTAACGCCGCCCAGGAGCCCATATAAGCCCAGATTATACATAACAGCATTCGGCCATAGTGTCATCAACTCTTAGGCAAGGATTTAAAATTTCCCCTGATCTAAAAGTTTATACACATAGGACAGTCTGGAGATAGGGCAGGATGCAGAAGACAGGACCCCCTTCCACCACCAGAAGTTCAGAAACAGCTCATCAGGAACAGTCATTAGGCCAGCTAGTCGTCTCCAAATTACAGATTATTCCATCCAGACAACTCCACCCCATGAGGGGAGCACACACGCCTTTGATGTTTTTGGATGTAGTGTTCATTCACAAGAGTTTGGGTGCGTGCACAAAGGTGTTGTTCAACCCAGACATACATGTAACAACAGAATTTCTTTCATTTTTCATAATAAATAAGTATAACTGCTTACTGATCCAACTTTGATGTGCAAAGTTGCGTGGTACAAACGAACACGAAAATCTTTTATCAAAACTGAAAATACAAGTTATCAAAAAAAATCCATTCCTTCTAACAATTACTTAGCATCAGTGCCATCTGCATCAGTGTAAACACGAATTTTAATTGCATTAATCATAGAAATCCAAGAAGAGAGCACTACTTTGAGGAAAGAGGGAAGAAGTTGGAGAGATACATCTGTAATTTGAGAATCATACTTACTCAATCTAGGAACTGCTGTGCAGCGTCGATTATTTTTTGTTGCCATTAAACGAGATATTAAGCATCCCCTTTACAAAGAAGATTGATATCAATATTTCCAGATTTTCGTGCTAACTCTGTGTTTAGTATGAGAATGTAATGAACACTTGATATGAATCGTAAAAATACGAATTAGACTAATAACAATGGGGTTTAACCCTCAATACTTCGGCATATTTGAGGTAGAAAAACACAAGACGGAAGACAAGAATGCGAACAAAAATGATTATAGGTGTGGCAAATGTTATTTGATAACTAAGTCAATTCAGAACTACGAATTAAGTGACATTAATCGTCAGTTGGTGCAACTGATCTAGGGGTGTCCATTTCTGTTACAGTCGACGGTGTTTGTGCGCATGCGTTATCATGTATGGCGGAAAAGAAATTATCTACCCAGACTGTCGATCAACAGATAAGAATTTCCTTTTTATAATGATTATTTAACCCTTTCATGTTCACATTTCAGCGAAAACCAATCGTCATTGTCAAAAAGTATGTATAAATGATTTATAAATTCAATGTGTGTGGAATGTGTCGACACGATGATGTATTTTACAATGAAATGCATCTTAAAGACATTTCCAATAAGCAATGGGTATGGCGCTCTACCTTGAGAGAACACTTCTTTTAATTCTTTGCTTTGGTCTATCATACATGCGGGCCTGATGAGGAACGGTAAACGTGCTTTAAGAGTAACCGTTTTTCTAAATGTGTTCACCGCAAATGTCGGTGGCAAAATCTGGAGTAAATCTGGGCAGTGTACAACAAAATAAAAAACAAAATATTAATTCATAATAAGGCATCAATATGGAAATGATCACTTATCAGGAGAAATTGTAACATTAATTCGGTGTAAAATGCTTTTATTTTCTGGGGGAAAATGTAGTCATATCTAGAGTTGAACAAAGTTATGTATATATCATAACAACAAATCAAAGATTTAATATACATTTTATGTAAATTTTGACTCGAGTTTTTTTTCTCCCTTGGGAAGGTTACATTACAACTTCGATTGACCTAGATTTACCTGGAAGGTGAAGCAAAAGACGCATACTCTTCAGAAACACCTGCTTTTATGACTTCCTTTCAAGTAATTCCAAACGGTTTCCACCAGCATTTCATGACTTTGCTATCACGAGGTCATGGACATTTCATGACTTTGCTATCACGATGTCATGGACATTTCATGACTTTGCTATCACGAGGTCATGGACATTTCATGACTTTGCTATCACGAGGTCATGGACATTTTCACATGTGTGCTTGAAGCACTGAACTCCATGTTTATGACACAATGTGCATTAACATATGGCACATTCCACAGTGACTGATACGTCACGCTGGGCTCACGCTGTCGGTAGCCAAAGTAGCCATTGGCTTTTTTTTTAAATTTTTAATTGGCTACTTAAAATACAAAGTGGCTACTAAATTGGCTAATATATTTTTTTCGTAAAAACCCTGTAAAAATCGGATAGGTAGCCCATTCCCTCGGGTATTGTACTGCCTGATTGACACGTATACATAATCAGGGCCGTCACAGGTAACATGGAGAGATTTGCGCGCGATTACCATCAAAGTTTCAGATGTGTTATCTAATGTTCTTTGTAATTCTGCTTTATTGAAATGTCATTATTCACGGCTCGGTCTGTTTGTGTAGAGTTGTTTGATAGGAGTTTTTCCGAACTACCCGGAAAGAGCTTCACCTGGTTCATTGATTTCATTATTTGTTACTGAATAGGATTGTCTCATTCAAACAAGCAGTGTGAACCATGTACATCATCGATATGTATATACGTACAGGTGTTTGGTAGACAAATAAAGACGGATGTCACAAATTTGACATGTGTAATTGTAAGCTACTGTTTTGTACAGAGAAGTAGCTGTCGGTACATGCTACATAAACAACATAACAGAGATGTAATACCTACATTGAGGACAAAACCCGTCAAGGTGATAGCACTTTTATCAAGACAATTAAACAAATTACAAAAACATACTTTACCTTGATCATTAGTTATATAACAAACAGTGACGTAGCCTGCTTACCACGTTTTATTTCACCTGAATATTAACGGGCTGAATTTTTAAAAAAATCTGCAAATGCAAAAAAGAATAGATATTTGGTATACTTTGACGAAATCGCAGAGCTTTTAAACGAATGGATTATGAAGTATTTAGATTGAATTGTAATTCAATATTAAAATGATAACTAATTGTATTCAACACTTTGTAATTAGTTCTTATACATTTTTGTGAAATAACAACTCACGGGCAAAAAGTAAACATGAGATTTTTTATTTCAATGGCTGTTTGATCGCATAGTTCTTGGTTTAAAAAATGAGATATTTACCTGTGCACCTGTATAAACAAAAGATTTAGGTGGATCGATACCCTGACCGATCACACTCGTTACCGACCAGGAAATTTTACCCGAGACAACGTGGCGTCTGAATGTTCGACACAAACATGGAATTTTTTGTACGATTTAGAAGGGACGGACCACAAAATATATTCGACACAACCACAGTATTCGATTCAACAGTGTTCGATTCATCCGTGTTTAATTTACTAAGATAAAGAGGAGAAAAAATTGGGACCTAACGAAACGTTCGACTCATCCGATGTATTCGACTCATGCGTGTTCATTGTCAATTAAACTATTGTGAGACTCATTCTTCATTTTGTTTATGAGATTCGTGATTTTTACAACTCAATAAAAGTCCAGTTGATTAATAAAGGCTAGATTTTAAAATAGATTTATGTCTTAGCATAATCCAGAAGTTATTTGGAATATTCCAAATGGGATAATTTAAGGAAACTGACAGTTTTCAATTCGTATTTATTTCTGCCAGCGCTATTCTTCAACTGGTAATTTTTAAACAAACAAGTGGACCATAAGTTAATTTTTTATGAACAAAAAGAAGAAAAAACACTGAATGTAAAAGTGATGTTCGAACTTAAAGTCAATGAACCTTGTACAATAGTGTAAATGATATATTAAGCATTTAAGTTTCATATGTCATAATAAGCTATTTTTAGTTAATGTAATGAAAACCAACCTTTGTCAAAACGAAAGTAGCGCTTCTGAAAATTTGTTTACTTGAGCCATATACGTCTCTGCTTGAGCTAGCGCACGTATCATTAATAAGTTCTTGGAATTCACGGAACCTTGTATTTAAAGTCGGTCGACAGGCCAGCTCGACTTGTTTACAGGACGCAAGCTGTACAGTAAACTGATTGTGCTAACCGGGTAAGTTTTATTATTATTATTCCCTTTGTTTCCTCCAAGCTGAAGATTTTACAAACAGAATAACAGTCATTTACATATCAACGCATATACAATTGTTAACAATAACATTACTTGAGCATACTAGATATACATCAATTGAAAAACATAATTGGTAATTATAATTAAGAAATACAGTTCATTAATAGTTTTACTATCCTTATGATGTACATAATTCTTGTATAGAAAAAAAATGATATGAATTACACATGAAGTAGTTATGCATGTAAATTTCTGTAAGCTTGGATTGACAATTAAGTCATATTTATTTATTTGAAACGAAAGTTGCTTTCCTCTCGGGTACTATGTACCTTTAAAAAAGTAACAGCATCTTTATCAGTCAGCTACTAACTTTTTTATTAACACAATATGAACATACAACATTCATATAATAAAAACCAATAACGCTTATATGATATAAACATTCTGATTTTGAACAACATTCATAACTATTATAAACATTGTAAATATCTGCATAGCGCTTAATACAACTGTTATAAATATTACAAATTACTGCACATATCTTATATAAAACATAGCTATCAGAAATATAGTGAACTATTGCTTAACACTTCAATACAATTGATATTGATATTTAATGTAGTCTGATATAAAAACTATAAAATACTTATTCACTAAAGATTCAGAGAGTTCTTACATTTAAAACAAGTAACAGCCTCTTTGTCAGTCAGCTACTAACTGGAGATTTGACTGACCGACAGATCATTATAGCAAAACTGAGGGCATTCATTCATTTTACAAATAAGGAGAAGGGTTTGGGTTTGACCAATGGTCAGTCCTCAGGTACATCACTACTCTAGCCACTGTTTTAAATTTTGGTGAAGTGGTCTTTCCGTACGACATTGATTCAACATGTAGCTAGGTTTGAGCAGTCTAGGCAATTAAAGTATGATTGATTGACCAGTGGTCAGTTCCACGATGTCTGATCTGTTGCATTCAGGTGGTCAGGTGGTTTCTGCTCACGTAATGGGATTTCAACGTGTAAGGTTGAAGGCAAAGGTTGATCTGCTCGGTAATTTGGAAACTATTTTAATGTGTATTCCTTGTGCTTCAGCTTGACATACAGAAGGTCATTCGCTGAACTCTAAGGTAGAACTCTGCTTAAAGTATAGTAATTTGCAGGACCCAACCGAGGACTTGAATTAATTAAAGTAAGAACAGAATATATCATAATATATATTCTTCTTATATTTTTACGAATTCTTTTCGTTATGTTTATATACAAATTTCTAAAAAATACATGTAAATGCAAAGTCTGCATACAACATGTTAGTAATCGAGTTTTGTCTAAACCTGTACGAGGCTCGCTCCCGATTCCTGACAAACAATTATCACACGAAGTAGGAATTCCATACTAACCTAAATGGTCTGTCTGTAAAACCGTTTCGATCAAAAACACGTTCATATAATTATTAAACCGTAATCACACCCTTCCTACATTGTAAGTCAAGACTGCACAACGTATTGCTTGTTAAGACATGCTTATAGAAAATAACTGATGAAGTATTTTGGCTTAGTTTTATTCACCAGGCCTACTTTAACACTCTTTAGAAAGATCTTAATTTCCGAAATTTTTCAATATTGACTTCTTACACGGTTGACATTTAATCCACTCGTCGACATGTTGATTCCTTTTCAAATTTCTGCGTACTTCACAATAACCAGCACTGAAGACACAACAGGCAAATTGATAATACAAAACATAACCCGAATACCTTCCTAAATGTGTATTATACAAGGATATGTTTGGAAGTAAGATCTATATACAAGCAATAAGTGACATGCATGGTTGGGCCGCACATAACCAGTTCACGACTACCATTACAAGTTTAAAGAGATTTTTACTATGATGTTCCAACAATCAGTATATCATTCGTGTAAAATCAATACAAAAATAAACAAATTAAAAAAGATATTTTGTAAGAGTGTATAAGGGCCATGAGGGCCATAGTTCGCCTGTCTATTGCCAGCTATCTATTGTTGTACTGTTATTCCAAACACCTGGCCAAATTAGGCAATGACAACAATGGAAATTTAAAGGTAAAATGAAAAAAATAGGTATGATTCTATTCCTTTCCTATTCAGTTTACTACATAATCGTAAGCACAACGATGGATGGCAGGCAATAATGTAGGACACATAACTATATACCTTAGCACTTCCTTGGATTTATCGTAATCACACTGTCGTAGAGTATACTAAAACTGACGTGCCAAAAACCTGACACCAAACAACAATGACTTTGATGTTTTGACCTACAGCTGACATAATATATCTTTTAAAACTATAGGAACATAGTGAAAGGCTACATGACAAAACATGAGTCGTTAGTGTGTTGCTAATTCAAATATTCGGTCCTGGATTCTGATACAATATAATCCTGCTTCTATAGTAAATCTATTTAAAATTCTTGAAGCGGTCTCGGAAGATATTTCATACAAAGGTCTATTTAGCCTTCTTGCCAAAATATTCTAAAATAAATGCTATTTCATGTTGTCTATTAACTCGCCAAGTTATGAACTCTGCCTTGGATTTCTTCTTTTATTATTAGTCATTCTAAGTATATCATAAATGCTAAGGGCATTCAGAATTGCATTTCAAATCGTCTACAAGTGATTATTTACAAAATAAATAATGTGACAATTTATCTTCTTTTGATTTGGATTGATTTTGTTCCGTTCTGTTGTTATAAATTAAAAAAAGTTTTCATTGTTTGATCATGGCAATGAAATTTACCAATACAATTTTGATTGCTCTGGAAGATAAGCCCATATACTCCACGCTTAGATACTACAGGATCTTACTGTATTGCAGTTAGACATACAGGTAAACAGCCCATCTTCATACTAATTTAGAATATATATTTTAAAATCATACACATCTCCTTGACTTTTCTGATATATGGAAATAACGAAACTTGTTTAATTATGGGGGCTGTTGCAACTCCCGTCTAGATTTTGGCAACCCTTATGTCATCGGTCACCTCCTTAAAGCCCCTAGCACCACCGTCGGTTTTTTTTTTTTTTTTCATTTTTAATTAAAACCTTTATAATGGGGTAATCTAATGAACAAAAAAATCACCCATGGCCACACCGAGAAACTGTGTACTGCTACCTGGAGTTTGCGCCCGACGTCCAAGCCCATCTTGCTTATCTACCTCTTTTTTAATGCGAGTTGACTAAGGGGAATAACTCCTCACAGTTCAATTATAGGGTTCTAGAAGGACGCCACAACAGTACGATACACTCTGGTTCAGTATTTTTTTCTACTGTATCTAAATGTGTATTTTAAGGTGCTATTTACTCGTTTATCCTATGCACAAACATAGCGCATCACCCACAGCTGCCTCATCCTTCTAGAACTCGTCAGTAATGCATACTATAAACCTAAAGTGTTAAAACCTTAATTCACTCTTTGTTCTTTGTTTTAAATTAGTATCTTTCTGAAAAAAAAAACCTAAACATATGTATTTTTTCAAAGGTACCAGAAACTCAAAACGAAACCCACTCTAGCCATGGACCAGGTTCATGATGTTCCACTTCCTGTCCAGATTCGGGACAAGCTGACCTTGATCAAACTCTATCTGCTGGGTGTATGTCATATCCTTCGCGTAAGTAATGGTGAAAAGATGTCCTCATAGCTTCCATTATCAAATATGCTGATGTATTAATTAATACTGTTCTTGTTTTTTTTATATAAGAACCACAGAATGCTCGGAAAATTACGAACAAATTAGAACCTGGAATTTATCTGTAATGTGAAAATCATGTGCAATTGTTTGTCTGTTTTTTTTCTTAACATTATTGTATTGAAACATGATTTCTTTTCATAATCTTATAGAAGCATATCATATATTTCCTGTCCGTACCGGAACCTATCATCAGGCCAAGCCAGCCGTGGACAACAGACGTCGGGATTGACTGTCTGAGCCTGAACTGGGACAGAGTTGAGAGAGACGATATTACACATTATGAGATCCGAATGAAAGAAACTGGTGACAATTCGTGGAATAAAGCAATTGTTCCCACGGAAAATAAACGGCCTTTTCATCGCTTTAGCGGGTTGTCTCAAAACACTGGATATGAGTTCATGTCAAGAGCTGTATATGCAGACGGTAGTACCAGCGAATTTAGCAACAAGAGTGTTGAAGTGAAAACAAAATGTTCCGAACTTAACACTGTACTTCGGCTTTGCCAAAAAATACATGATGGACCACCAAGCGTTTACAGACTACCCTCGGATGAGAGCAGATCAATGAGGGACGAAGATCAAAAGATACGCATGTGTACATTGGGTAAAATTTGATCATTAATGTTTCACGTCAGGAACTCAAAATTGATAAAAATGGAAAGCTAATTTGTTGTATTTGTGATTTTAGCAGCTTCATTCAAAGTCGGGGTAAATTCAAATATTGTAACAGAATCTTAACTTTGTCATGAAAATCTTTGATTTCAGTTAAAATATGGCTTATTCTATCTATTCTAGTTTGTTTGCAAGGAAGGAAAATCTTATGTGATTGACTTCCAATTATCTCCCTTTTGCAAACGAATCGCTCTATGGTTTCTTTAACAGATCATTTATTTATTAAACTGGCTAATTCAAGCATTCATTTCCTTTCTATATAATACTTATTTATCCAACTAAGAAAAGAACAATTGAAAATAGCCGATTTTCATAACGTTACAATTTGTTTTGAAGGAGATTCGAAATGCCTTCAGGAGAAGGTTATCTTGATGATTGGTCCTGGCGAAGGAGGGAAAACCACCCTTGTCAACGGACTTGTCAACCATAATCTCGGAGTGAAATGGAAAGACGACTGTAGATTCAAAATTACAGATGAAACAGGAACTCCTCCAAACCAGGTATTTGAAACGTTAACGAAATTTTATAATTACAAGGTAGTGAACCTTCTTTTGAACACAATTTTGATTTTGTCCTGTTGTCTCTTAGATTTAAAAGGACAAAACAGCTGCATAATGCAGTTTGATTTATTGTTTGGCCCTACCGTATCTAACTCTAAATTCTTAAAGGTGATAATAACTTGTGTTTCTTTGGTAAATCTTTTTAAGTGAAAGGCGCATTAACATGTGGTGTTTTGTACAATCCTCTTGCTGCAATTTTAAAATCAGGAGATACATCTCGATATGGGTCTGAACATTTCTTTATTAAATATTGTTACCAAATAAACAAGAATGGTGCATCTGCTGCTTGTCATACAACTCTGACACATAACAACCTCTGTAACATTTTTGCATAATGTTTATCACTAATCTATGATAGGATATTTTTTCATCAAATTACGGCTATATCGGCACGCGTATCGAGATATATGACCATATGTCGATATAAATTATGGCAGAAATAATGCACAATTTCATTCGACTGCTTATTCATAATTAATTCGTTTCAGCGATCACACACCGAATGGATCACGTGTTACAAATTGCATCCAATCATGGATAACAATGACTATATTTTGAATATTATTGACACCCCAAGCCTAAACGATGGTCCTGGATCAACTAATGAAGAACTCTTCGAACGCCTCAAACATTTCTTATCCTCTGGAAGTACTTGGGGACTGAATGGCAGAATAGATGCCATTTGCTTGGTCGTCCAGGCCAATCCTGTCCAAGCGAACAGTATCGATATGGCTTTATGCGACGTATCTCATAGCATAGCGTCAATATTTGGAGTCAACATGCTGGAGAACATTCTTCCTATGCTAACATTCGGAGACGGAAAAGAACCATCGGTGTTATCCACCCTCTCAACAATAGGTTTTCCGACAGTCCGTCACTTCGTCTTCAATAATTCAACACTTTTCCCTCCGTATACCGAAGATGCTTTGTTGGGAGAGACTTTGTGGCAATTTCGATCTAAAGGATTCGAAGATTTTTTACAACATCTCCAGACCATGAACCCTTGTCCTCTCAAGACCACAGCAGCTATACCACCCTCCCTTGAGCCAAAAGATCAACAGAAGATAATGACAGAGATACAGGATAATCGTTTGGATATGAACGTCAAACTCATGGATCTTGCGACAATAAAAGCTGACAGAGATACTGTTAAGACGTATGCTGTCGACATTGATTTGAAGAAATCATTCACGTATGAAGAAGAAGTGTATCAACAAGAGAAAATTCCTCTAGCGCCTGGAACACATGTTACCAACTGCATCATCTGCCACACCACGTGCCACTATCCCTGTCAAATTCCCGACAATGACGGCAAAATTAGATGCGCAGCAATGAAGAATGGAAATTGTACAGTATGTCATCAAAAGTGTGTCTGGCATGTGCACAGGAACGACACATTCAGGATAGATGAAAAGACGGTGACGGTGACCAGGACGTACGAAGGCATCAAAGCAAAATACAAATTTGATGTAAAAGACGATGTATCAGCTGATGCGATGCTACTGGCCATTAAACGAGCTTTTGTGTCTTTGCTGGAAGAGTTGATCTCTCTTATCTCAAGGACAGTTAAATCAAGCAACACTTTGCAAGGAATTCAACAAAACGAAAAGGATTTCATCATGCGTGTGATTGACTCAGAAGAACAAGAAAAGAAAGCTGGGTATGAGAAGCGATTGGAACTACTTCACGCCATTAAGAACAATACAACAGTTTCTGTTTCTGACCCAAACGCTTGGTTAAAAGACATGGGATTCAAAAACTGGTAAAAGATTTTCTGAGCATAGTTATCAAAGCACGAATATACGTGTAAATGTATACCATTCCAGTCATATGCTGGACAAAATACTGTAAACTCAAAACTTCATCACACTCACGTTAGCGAAGTGGGTTATACAAATAGATGACCGTGATACAGAATTTGATTATTGTGCTTTGAATAACAGAGTACCGAAACCAGTGACAGATATATGATATTGAAGGCAGGTTTGAATTTTTATGGACAAACGAGGAAAAGTGTTTTTATACATCATAACATATACACATACGGCTTTTCCATTGTATGAGTGTTGAGGTTGGGGAGTTGGGGTATGAGTAAGGGTGAACCCAAGTATTAAAAAACGAAATAAGTTTTATGCTTTTACTTGTACAAACACTTTAATTATGTTCTTGTAGTTTAATGTTAACTTCATATTCTGATCAGATTAATAATGTGAGGTTAAATTTATGGTTAAGGATTCCGTTGCTCTGGAAACTAATACTTGCTGGTACATATAGAAATCCTCAATATTGATATTTTTGCCATTAGTACACCTGATTGTTTATATGACTATGTGGCTTAAATGTGTCCTGTTAATTTTTTTTTTTTTTAATTTTGGTTTGTTCGGAGTTTTTTTTCTTCCGTCATTCTGTTTCAGTACATGTTTCAGTATTACTTTGTATTGAGGATGTGCGTCCATTAATGCAAGATATTACTGATAACAATTGCTCTGATATTCAATTTTTTTAAATCGATGTTCTTTGATGATCTCTGGAATTCTGTGTAATTCCTTTTTACTCTCTTCGACAAATTTCTTGATTTCAACACTTGTGTTAAAATAAAAGTGTAATGCAGAACATCTTTTTGTTCATTATGTCATTTTAATGGACTTTTTAAGTGTCTAAATTTCAACGTTTTTGTTAACATAAAGGTGTAATGCGGAACATCTTTTTGTTCATGATGTCATTTTAATGGACTTTTTAGTGTCTAAATTTCAACGTTTGTGTTAACATTAAGGTGTAATCCAGATCATCTCTTTGTTCATGATATCATTTTAATGGACTTTTTTTAGTGTCTTGCTTTTAACGTTTGTGTTAACACTAAGGTGTAGTCCATATCATCTCTTTGTTCATGATATTTTGCTACTACTGCTGTTACCAGTTTATCAGATATCGGCCTAGATGACAGTTAAAGCTCATGGATCACTTGTTGAAATCATTTTTTCATCGAGGATAATGGTGATCATTACCTCATCACCTCAATGCTGCCGCTTCCCGTCTCGTTTAAATAACTGCAGTTTTTTTTTTATTTTAGGGAAATAGTTAAAATGACATAATGTAGTAACAAACTAAACGCAGAATATCTCCATAATTTAGAAGTACAAGCTTTTTTTATACTTTCGTTTATAATTTTCATTGAGGCTTTTTCAAACACAAATTATCGAGAGATATATGCAAATCAACTTGGATGAATACGTCGGGAATTGACATTAAGTTTTGTGTTTACGACTATAAATTTTCTATTTTTACTGTTTTTAATTTCCATTTTCGTACAAATGTTATTTATAAGCAGAAACAAATTTGTATCTTGGTCTAGTTTGTACTTATATTTTGTTTTTGTGTGATAATGCCCCATTTATCTATATGTATTGATTTTTCATATTAAAGACGCGCTATGGTTATCTTATATTCTAACATGCTTTGTATCATAATCACGAAACACAATGTACTCCGAATTGCTCCCAATATTCCTCAAAGACGCACACGTAATAAATCTATATATATTTATATGGACAAATATATTCATATCTCAGTTGTTTTTCATACCCTTCCATATATATGGTAAAAATTACTGTAAATCACTCAAATTTCGTGTTGAATTATTTTCGCGTTAATACTCGAAAGGAGTCAAACTCGAATTCAAATCCTTTCGATCACTTGTACAAAAATAACTCCATCTATGTTGATTTGGTTATCGATAAGGAAGCCATGCAGAGTCCATGTCTCTAATAGCTTTTCCTTTCTAGATCAGGGTTCGTGAAAATGTCTGAAGAGGTAACTTCTCGAAATTAAGTATTCACGAAATCTCGGTCATTCACAGTAACTAGTAGATCAAATAATATTTTTGATCGATGATGAAAGTCGATCAAGCAGTAACTAGACAATAGGTACCTTACGATATGGAAATGTGTTAGTAATTAGTACTTAATCAGACATCCCTTTATAACAAACGATGCCATTAATAAGAGTGATTTGATCAGTTACCCAATGTATTTTTTATGTTTAAATTTCCTCCCTCTCCAACAGATTTGTTAACATTTCCCTTTATAACAAACGATGCCATGAATAAGAGTGATTTGATCAGTTACCCAATGTATTTTTTATGTTTAAATTTCCTCCCTCTCCAACAAGTTTGTTAACATTTCCCAACGTAGAATATATTGTACAAAACAACTCAAGTGCCATTTCCCACTATACAATTGGTACATTAACTAAACTGTCGTATATTGTGAACAACGGAAATAAGAAATGACAATGAATAAATAAATGAATGAATTGAAAAATATATGTAAACTGCAACTTTTCGATTTTTACCATTTGGCGGTTTGAACACCTAAGTGACAGATGGATGGAATATATCTTTTAATATCTTCATATATGAAAATATTGTAAATGTATTTGCTATTTTTATGTTTTAATAAATAAAACGTATACATAGTTTCCTGCCTTGTTTCTTGTTTTGAGGGGAATGGTAATGCCCATCTTGTAAATACTCGTTCCGTCAACACCAGAGTAGAATTTCAAAGAGGTGAAAATGAAATACATTGTAGAATCATTTTCGTGGTAGTTTCATTTTCGTTGATTCTTCTAAACATCTGAACCACAAATCTGCAGAATTAATTTAACTTTTATCCTTGGCAATTTTACTTAGTTCGTGAGTATTGTCTATCCAAATTAAAGCCTATGATAAACTATGAGATTTGAATCCCAAAATATGATTTCTCAGGTGATTTGAATATTTTTGGGATCAAGTCCATTGACTTGAACATTTATTCCTGTTGCATGGTCTTTGGAAACTGAATGTAAGTAATTTTAGTATCCTGTTGCTTTACATGAATGATTTTCGCATTAAATAGTTTTCCACTGGTGGACTAGAAAGACGATTGAATATACTTTTCGTTCTTCAATGGTTCAAATTTTTGCAGTTTTTTTTCTAAAAGCTCGAAGCTGTGGGATAATGTTTTTCGTGGAAGCGATAAAACTGACAAGGTTTTATTCCTTGTATTCATTGTCGCCAATTGTTTTGATAATCTGAGACTTGAAGGAGTCAAAATATGTCGTGTCTTACTTTCTTACATTAGATGACCTGCCGTACTAAACGTTCTTGATGTTTCCTTTAGTTCAACTATAATTGTCTAGAGGTTAGAGCTAACTTCGCCATTATATGAGGTTCTGAGCCTCGGATGGACTCCTACAGGAATCACGCTGGTGAACCAGAATCTTCTTTAACTTGAGTGATTACAGTTTGGTTTTAACTGGAAAGCTGCCAACTATGATAGAGATGGAGTTAAGACATCGATCAATACGTGCTGATGCTAGGATCGCGGATGGGTAATATTTCTCGCTATAAGGAGATTTGAAGACGCCATTTTAAATAAAAATATAAAGGACTTGAAAACGTCAACGTTGCTTTGTTTTGATTCATCACGTTTCATAATTACAAATGTAATTAAACGCTACGGAACTAAATAAAATCAAAACGTTTCAATGATGTCTGAATCTTTGATAATATTAGTAAGAAAATACATTGTAAATTTCATTATAGATTCACACTGATACGTCCAACAATCACCGTCATAGTCCGATCAAATCTTCCGTTTTTGAGAACGTTCATTCCATTTTTATTATTTCACTTTCCATGACAATACTATTATGTCATTCATTTGGTGCAAATGCCAACATTATAGATCTCGTCCAACGCAGTCAGCACACGAGAACACGTTGTCTGGGTCGTATCTACGTTTGATAACAAGAAGACGGTCATAATTACTTCCCCAGAAGTCATCTTTCCACGAAGGTGAATCAGCAGAGCCCTCGTTTCGGTAACTTCCGAAACCAAATGGTCTCAGCTTTTCTCTGACCTTTTGACCTTCTGCCACAAATTCATGTTCATGGTCACCATATCCAGACCAGCTAATTCCAGAAGTAAGTGACATGTAGCTTTCCCGGAAACCTGGATGAACCGACGTATCAGCAGTTCCCACTTCATGAACCTTTCCTGAAAGAAACAGTTGAAAAGTTATCGCCTTTATCATGTTTATGTACTTTTATGTACCTGTAAACTTGTCATTGAGATGGAAAATGATCAATAATGGGATTATGAATCGTACTGCCGGATTTTTACATGTTTCTGTTTTGTATTGGTGATTGTTAGTTGTTTGATGTTAGCAATGGCCTTTCATACTCATACGTTGTCAGCGAAACATGCCTTTTGTCTTTTGATATTATTTTTCCATTTTTTTTCTCTATAGATCTTCACGATTACCCGTTTAATAAAATTGTACATTATCATTGGAGTGGTTGAATGTCTAGAGTACTGAATGGCATTTTCCCTTCCATTCAATAAGAAAATCCAACCCATGTCGTCCATTTTAAATTATAGGTAGTCAAGGTTAAAGTTTTTTCTTTTTTTTTTTTGTTTTTTTGTTTTTTTAGTTTTGTTTTGTTTTATGTTTTAATGATGTCAATAGATTTTAGGATCAAATATTTGTTTCATTTATAATTGCTTAAAACATAAAATTTAATCAACGAATAATCAGATTGAAATCTCTTTTCAAAATTTGGGATTTGTCACATTATGTTAAATAAAAGCTCCACAGGCCCTATTCCGTGGATTAAAAAACTGTGGTGTAAGTAAACAGTGAATATCTACCTCCGACCCATGTTCCAGTTGCAGAAATCGAAGACTTTTGTAACGGAAACGAAAATGCATTTTCGATCATGGCTTTCCTCCACTCAGGCGTGAAACTCTGGTTGTTCATCAGAATGTTTGAGATGTAAGTCCTGTAGTACTTGGCGTCTATTGCCGTTCGTTCGTAATCTATGAAACGGGTATAGTTCCTATAAATTCTGCAATCAAGATGTTTCATGTTTTAGAGAAACAATAAAATCCAAACTGAAACACAAGAACACCAAAACAATGAAATGAAGCGTCAAACTAGAAGTTGGTATGAAACTAATTTACATAAGCCGGTTGGAACTTCCGGTCCACAATATTACTCGCTATTACTGTAATACTACTACGAAATTAGGATGTGATTTTGTAATAAATACCTACTATGAAGGCATTACAACTGTTTTTCATTTAGTCAGTAAACCGACTTTCCTTCGGTTTGAATGCTTTGGATATTTTTTAACAGGCAGATGGAAACTGGTAACTTAAGATCGAACAACGAATTATGTCAATGACCCAACTCGCCATTTTCCCTGTTAGGGTAACTCTTCCTTACAGGGGTGTAATATATATTTATTCCACTACATTATGACGGTTTCCTTCCCAAAATCCTTGGTTTATTTCTTCGCATCGTTACGTCCTTGGTTTCCTAATTAGGTCTAGCTGCCTGATCTAGTTGTTTAATACCGTGGTTCCATATAATAGTTCTTTAATTTGCATTCCCATTTCGTTTCCAAACTAAAGTTTATCTCGGTACCCTGCTTTTCCTGGCTTTGGCGCCTGACCTTGTCCTCCATCTTGGCTTCCTTCCTCTCAGCCCTACTCTACCTTATGTAATATTTCTTTAGCTTTTTACCATGTTTTCACCATGTTCCAAAAAGTCCATCATTGTGTATTTCAATTGGTTCTCAATCCTGATTTCTGTGTAAGCTTTAACTTAAACTATAATTTTACAATTGCTTAAATTTATACGGATTTACCCTAAAGTTAAATAAATATGGACGTGTTTCTTTATAAAAGAATTTCATGGTACATGTAACTTCTTTTTAAAGATTTCATCCATTCTCGAAAATTGCAGGAACAATATAAGCCTCTAAATTTATTTTCGCTACGTACGCACGCTTCTGCCAATCCCGTTGGAAGTTTACAAGCTCATCCATATACTTTCTTGACGCCATGTCCCATGTTCCGTAATGGTTAGCGAATAGTTCAATATTTCCATGTGTTTTTCCATCTGGATATCCGTTGATCATGAAATATCCTCCCCATTGTTGTGGAGCAGAGAGGATAATCTCGGACATTTTTTGCAGTACTTGGTCAGCGACAGAAGTTCCATTTTCAAGTATCATAGGATAGGCTATGTCGAGGTTAACCACTCCTCTCGCAGCCCTGTGTATTTTGAATGTGAACTTGGTTGATATGCCATACGTGCCTCCCCCTCCACCACGTAAAGCCCAGAAGAGATCCGAGTCTGATGTACGATTTACTACACCATCTGTTCCTGTGATTTCTGTCGAGAAGATGTCAGTATTATGTAAAATAAAAGAGACGATAAATGCTGTTTATTTACCATTCGTATGTATTTTTCCTACATAAAAATGAATCTTAGTCCAAATAATAAATAACAAGGGATTATTCTCATATTTTAATAACAGTTACTCATGGTATCGTATAAGCGTGATTCCTTTCTAGTGAGACTATACTGTTATTTTTTTGTAAAGAAGTAGCAGTTTGGTCTTTTTTAATACCTTATAGTATTTTCATGTCATTATCTCTCATACCTACATACATACATTTATTAAACATATAAAGAGCAGGCTTGTAGGTGATGTATAACCGCTTCACTTTGCATAGAAGCATGGTTTACCAGAAGCTTCTATTGTATGACGAGAAAATATATAACAGGAACATTTACAGTTTGGGACTGTTTTTCCAACGGTCAATACGAACGATATCATATTATGATAGCTAAAAGCATCAGCTTGATGAAAGTCCTTTTGGAAGGAGGAGAGAGGAAAAGAAAACAACAACAGAAAAGAAGGCGTGAGGAAGATAAAAGGGAAAGAGAAGGAAAAGAAGGAGTCGATATTGGTTATTGCACATGTCTGAGACTATCCATGACAGATCTAGTTTCTGGCAGAATTTTAATAGAAACGGGGAAGGGGAACCTGTATTCCTGCCGTGTAATGTAGATCGATTTATAAAATAAATTTTACCTGTACCATCTGCCGAGGCAATGGCTATCGAACCATCAGCTAAAACAATTTCTACCTCGAGCAGATTATCCACAGCCAGTCCAAACATCCGGGACATTGGACTGTGTCCGCCACCATGTGTATATCCTCCCATTGCGACAGTGTGTGCACTTCCGCCCACAATAACACGGTCGTATTGAGTGAGCTGTTGATGAAGAAACATGCGTTATATAACTTTGTATACTTCCGGCTTAGAAACACGAAAGTATGAAAAAACCTCTGTTTGAAGGATAAGACTTCCTGACCTCATCTTCTCACCTTGTGTATTAAATATGTACAAAACATTTGTAAGACTTTACACTTTAAGTTTTTAACTATATAGTTTGCATACTCGGCCTACAGGATCACAAATCAAGTGTAACGAAAGAAACTTAAAACGGCATACACCAGTTTTATTGTTTGTTCATAACACTCCTAAAGTTCGATCAATGAAGAATCCTATTTACCTTATACTATTACACCTGATTTCAAAAATAGATCATGAGTAGAAATATCAGATTGTCGTGCTGGCATTAACAGAGAACGCGGAAGTTTATATAAGTATTGTGTGGTAAGATAAAAACTTACGCACTTGTACATCAATTGCCAGTAATAATTTATCAAACACCGTCCTAGGGGACAAAGGATTCAAAACGAACAAAGAGTATTCTAAGGAACACTTTTTATGTAAAATATATCGAAATATATTAACGAAGCAAAACCTTTCTAATTATTATGTTTCGAGAGTATTCCAGTTCAAAACGCGGTTTGTAGATTCACAGTCTCCGACCAAGAGTTGTTAAGCAAGGCAAAACACAACATAGGAATAAGGGTTGTTAAGTTAAAGGGAGAAGCCAATTCAAGTGATATAGAACAAAAGGATTTTTGATGAAAGTATATATTGATGGTAGTTGACTTACTTTTTCGTACACGCTTAGCCAGGGCGCTCCACTCCCGATAGTAACTTCGCCATCAAGATGTCGTGTAGATGACAAATTAACATCGATATCAGATATGTTTCTCAAACTAATCTGGAAGCTTCCGTCTCCTGTTGATCTTCCGGAGTAGTCATGTCCTGAGGAAATTACGGTCATATGCAGATTGAACTTCCGGGCAAACTTGACCGCCTCCTGAACTTCCTCAGTGGAGGCCGGAGTGGCGATTAAGTGAGGGAATTTCGTTACCCTAACATTCTGCATGATGACCATTGCGTCATATTCTGGTTGATATGGAAAAACTGCATGGCCATTCACTCTTACAGTATATTGCACTTGTTCTTCATTGGATGGGAAGCATGGCATGCCGGGATAGCAATAGGTGGCGGTGGTTGTTGACACAAAGAGCGCCAATAGCGTTACCAGCCGATCTAGCCGATGACTTCTAAAAAAGTTAGTTTTAAGGATTCATTGTTAGTATAATTACAAATATCATCGAACATAGCGGGATAATTACCAAAAGGAAACTTGCACTACTAACGGTAGTGTTTTCGTACGATGAAACAAAAGTGAGGCTATCGGTTTATTACCCAATTGAGACAAGAGGAAACAGTATGTCAATTCCGCTAGAAATCTTGTGCTGACAGAATATCCTTCCAAAATTCGTACTAAATTACCTGAGAACAGTCATGAACTTGATCAATTTAGAAACATATCAAATACAATAGAATCGTCATCTAAGCTAACTCGTAGTATGGAATCCTCTGGAATACCAATTCTTCTATTTGTCTACATCAAACTAAGCCCAGAACACGCCCAAACACTCCGTATAATCTCGAGGAAGGAAACACACCCTGAAGGTCAAAACAAGTTTACGACAACTTGCAAGGTCGAGGTCGCTCTCACAACTGTGGTCGCAATCAAGGTCATAGGCAAGGTCATAGCCGATATCAGGGTTAAGTGAATTCAATGAGTAATTCTACAATGATTAGACCATCTATCCTGTACAATGCAAAGAAAGGAATCCATACATAATCAACTACATGTAATTTGAATGACACACTGGTTAATCTGGAGATTGCAAACTTACACAATTTTGGAGTTGCAGGTCAATGAGCGTTGAAAATTCGGAGACAAGGACAACTTGTGAGTAGTTCTGGTATATAAGAATAACTAACCACGTCTATCTTGTCTGGATTCCAAGCTGTAACCATGGTCACATCAGAAAGGGCTTACGTGTTGAGTGATATTCTGAATGAACAATCTGAGGTGTTTGATGAAGGCTTGTTAGAGTAACAAAGCGAAAATACATGTGAATCAGATGAAGCTCTGCGCTATTTTAAGGCGCATCCTGTCGCTTTTAATCACAGCAAACATCTAGAAGAACTTGATCGGTAAGTTCATGGCGGCACTATCGAACTAACTGAACTTGGTGATTAGGCTAGTTCAATCGTACCCATTGACAAAACTTATGGAAAAAAATGCTTGTTTGGAGACCAAAAGGTCACTGTGAACGAAGACTGATGTTGAGATTTGACATTTATTCAATACCACAAAGAAAGGAGCTTTATATTACACACGGATATACTTGGAGAAGGTTCGGAATTGAGAAAGCCTGATTTAAGCCAAGCATAAAATCAATTTGAATAAGATGATGACTCGATGAATTATGTAGCCAATCCTTTCATGTGATGCATCGTCCTATGGTTTAAGAATCGTGCTTTCACTTTTACACAACAGTGTTGAATGACCAATAGCTTATGCCTCTAGTAGTTTAGTTTCTTCTGATCGATATTATTTACAATTGGACAAAGAAGGTGCTTCTGTTAATTTTGGCATGTTTGGGTTCTATTCCTATCTACCTACGATTACGATTTTCAATACCCTGAAAGGAAAAAAATATCAAGTGTTGATGAAAATAAACGATCGCCCTAAGACGACATCGTGTCATACATTCCGTTCTGGTAATGGATTATCTGGAAGGAACTCAGGTTAAAGCAAAAGATATTACGAAATGAATTTCATCTCCGTATCTTCACATAATGTGAAACCAGCCTCAGCGATTGCAACGATCAACCAATTCATTCTGATGTCAAAGAGGTATCAGGTTCGAAAATACCCTCTTCAAAAATTAACAGTTGTACCATCCGCTCATGGAAGCACTGTCTACGCGACCACAAAGATTGTTTTGGCATACGAGAAGGAGTATGTCAAACGAAACGTGCCATGCTTCATTCAAATAACAGGTCCCGTTGCTGAAAGCCTTGTTTTCATTTGAGAACGTGACATCACATACTTGAACTGACCAAAGTTTAAATGAAAGGTGTCATCGAAGAAGAAACAGACACTTTCCCTTCCGGAACACCTGGTCTTATTCTCCTACTTTGTCAGGAGTCTCCGTATAAATCTTACGTTTATATCTTACCCTTTGGAAATGAGTTTGAATTATGATTATGTTGCCATGTTGGTATTTTCTTGTTGTTCTTTAAGCATTTTGACGCTATTGTGTTTTGAATTCGTTTTCCACTTGAAAAATTTCTTTGCTCTTGTGTATGTTTTTAATGAAATTTAGTTTACATGTGGAAAGTGAGCATATCATGATAACTCGGTGAACAACCGCGAATACTGAATATTTTATATGATTGTGTTTTGTAATACAGAATAGTGTAACGATGTGCTTAATAAGTAATTTTTTTCAATGATCAAGACTGTAGTTTCTTACAAAAAAGATGTAATTTTTCGATGTATAGACAATGTCTACAAATCCGGTACGCTCTCTGGATCCACGCATTAAAACAATAAATTGTTACTAGATGGTGAAACTATTTACATAAAGTCAATCAAACTGGAAAATAAATAAAATGGCGCTATTAGAAAACTGTAAATATTCTACCATATCAACTGTGTAACCAATCTGGTAACAGAGTATTTTTTATATTTCCGTTCTCAATCATCTATAAAATCAACACAAAAACCAGGGCCCGTATTCATGAAACCATTCTCATGCTCAAGCATAGATTTTGTGTTCAAGCAAATTTTTTTTATAATTCACCTAAATCATATAAAATAATACAAATGTCAAATATAAACATTGAATATAACTTTGACTTGAAGTCCTTTCAAATTGTTTTTAATCTTTGGCAAAATCAACCTTATTTATCAAATTTTACCTTTAAAAAATAAACCATAAGATTTGAGCACAAAATTAATGCTTGAGCATGAGAACTGTTTCATGAAAACGGGCCCAGAAGTACGTTGTCTATAGTCCCCGCTTTATGAAATAATGACGTCAGCAAGACCGCATTTGAGTGCAGTCCTTACACTGTACTGTAGTACCTGACGTCATTACAGAAAACAATCTTACGAAATAGTATAAAAACGTATTTAACTTATTCATTAGTACGAAATAGTAAATTCTCGCAAAATTTGAATAATGACTTTATGTTATTATTTCCGTTCGTTTGAAAAAAACAAACCCAGTTTAATGCGTATTGACATTTCATTGTAAAGTGACTCGGCTCTCAGTCAGATTTCGCGAACGATGTGTCTCGTGCTTCATTGGGACATATTTACGTTTTCCTTTCCTGTCGTAGAATTGATTGATGTGATATTCAGAATTAAAATGATATAAAGTCGCTCCTGTCAGTAAATGACGACATTTTGTTACAAACGGAATTTGCATTTGTATATTTGAACTGTCAGATCGTCGTCTCTTGTTCCAGACGATGTTGAAAAACTTGATAATCAAGTTTGTTAGGACGATAATAATGATTTTGTGGCAAAATTACATGTTTGACAATAAATTTGTTCTGTTATGATGGCAAACCTTTTTTAAATTACTTTTACTTTCTGAAGGCCTCTTACTTGAAGGCAACAACTTCGGATATATCTATATATCGAAAGTGACCGGCGGCCAGTTTTGTTTAATTGAGAGACATCTAGATTTATTCCATCGGGAGACATCTAGATTTATTCCTTCGGGAGACATCTAGATTTATTCCTTCACCGAATGAATCACTGTAATAAGTAGTATATAGTCCCGTATACTAAAAAAATAATGATATTAAAACAAATGCAACACAGAATGTAAATATTCCATTTTTTTATGTGGACGTCCCACCTTGACCATGGAAGTTGTATAGATGCGCAGATGGGCGTGTGTGACCTGATATACTCCCATCGGATATACATGTACATAAAAACTATATACAGGAAACTGATATTAAAATAGAATTATGAGTAAGTCATTCCTATGATTGTACTTATGTATTTCGTAATTAATTTTTTGGTAAAGGTGACAAAAACGTAGCCATGTTTAAAAGCATGCGTGATGCCTGCGTGATGCCTGCGTGATTTAGGAAGTGACCGTTGAACAGAGCGAGACTCCAGTCGGTACACTTTAATCTTTATACCTAGTTATTTTCGCCTGAAGTTACGTGGGTAAACGTTCCAGGAAATAAAATCACAAGCCCTAACGCTAACATTGTTAACTTTATCTCTCTAAAATAGCTGTTCTTTGTGAAATTGTAGGCAATAAAAATGTAAGCTTTCATTTTATGAAACAGAGGCGAAAGTCCGGTTTAAACTTCAAACATAGCCCCCTATCCTGAGCAATAAATTCTAGCAAGCCCTGCAAAATGTCAAAACTATTAGTAATTGGAATCCACGAGAGATAGAAGCCGCCATGGGCAATCTAAAATTGCTTTGCATTTTCCTTCTTAATTAAATAGAATGTTATTTCAATATGTATATAAGCTTAATGTTTAATATCAGTCTTTGTTGTATCGAAGAAACAGCAGCATTGGAACAGCAACTCAGTTCTGATCACCTGGTTACGAAAATTGGCGGCCAAAAGCTGTCTGACCTCCGAATAACGGGGCACCTCATATGGCGTTATCTGTGCCACGGAGATATCACCGAGAAAGATAATATTCGTCTGTAATATGTTATCCTATCATTTCGGCAGATCAAACGAGGTCAAATAAAAAATTCAGTTTTGTACACAGATGTTTTGATATCCTAAAACGGCATAGATTCAATTCAGGAGGCAGAAGATGACACGGATGAAAGTGTTCCCTACTTAGATAATGATATGTTGGAAAGCCAATATCAAAGTAAACATTATATATTTTTTTATATAACTCCATTGGGAATATAAGAACATTACTCACCGATTTGATAGGAAAATCTTTGAATGTATGCAAATAAAAAAATGATAGGACATTGTTGAAAATCCTTCTTATCCCTGTTTAAGCTTTAACTATCAAGTACCGCACTTATACTCCTGACAAGGATAGCTAAGCATGAAGTTGAAAACTAGACGCGATTATTATTAAAACAACATACATTCAAATGAATTTGTGAGCGATTCAATAAATCCAAAAATTAGAAAATTCTACTACAGTTATTTTATTAATTTCCATCAATGGCAATGGACGTTCGGATCTCAAACTGTAAAGTACCTAAATTCCCATTTGCTAGGTTTGCTAAACAGGTTTCACTAATGAAAACTTAGGGGGGAAATGTGAAGCCTGGCTATTGCGAAATGTTCCTGGTACAAAATTCTGTCAGTCTGATATTTATAAGGAAGATGCCTTGTCAGTAATATCAGGAAAGTCAAATTCGATATAGATAAGTGTTTAAAAGATAGGAAATATGACGATTAAATTAATTTTTCCTTCTAAGCAGATTGATGAAAATTAGCTCTTAGTTTAAAATAAGTCCTAGTTACTTACGCCATGTTCATTCCTCCTTCCCCTCTCAATCAGATCAGTAGGGCTTCACTGGTAAGATGAGATAATAAGGACTTATTTAAAGGAGTTGATATATTCGTCATCAGCCATAGTTTCCCAGTAACTGTGACATGTAGGCCTGTGGTTCACTTTATCTGTGACTTTGCAGGCTGTATAAACAACTATAAAATCACTTATTTAAAATATATTACAATGTAGGCCTACTGCTCTTCCCCTGGTGACATCTTTATATCAAAGCCACAAAAATGAATTTTATCTATTAATAAAAAAAATGTATATACGTAAATGCTAACGTCATCTTAAATTGTAAAATATATAAAATCTCTAAATTTTCAAATTTTCAAATATTATCATTTCGAGATCATGCTAATATGGCGCCATTAAAACATGTGCCTCCAAAACCAACCTTAAATACTGTTTCTGTCACATTATATTCACGTAACTACGAACTCATCAAGTAATACCGAACCGTACATCTAATCACTTTTACTTAAAGGAGTACAGTTTGTTTAATTATCAATCGTCATCAAAACCGCTCAATCTTCAAAACGATCTTCATTCAGATGAGAGAAGTGCTTTATAAGAATGAAAATCATAATAATGATAATACCATGCGTGCTTTTGTTGTCGGACCTAAGACAGTGTTGATAGCGACACAGTTATCTTACAGGTGATGTTGGTTTTTTGGGTTACTTGTGTATCACTAGTGAACGCGGATTAATAGATTTTCCAGTGACATAAAGAGAGTAACAGTCAATATATGATAGCGAACTTAAAAGAAGAGGAAAAATAAACGCCAAATTGTACAGGAGATAACAGTATGGAATGAATCTTTGTATTGTATATGTGAAAAGAAAAGAGGAAACAAAGTTGTCAACACAAAAACATAAATTCTTCTGTTTAAAAAACAGTCATCCACATGTGTCTCCATTGCTGTCAACTTTCGACAACTGTTCATTTCGCCCAATTTGCAAAGTGGGAACGACGGGCGAAACTTGATTGATGACACTTCAATACGGTATCTTTGGCAAAAAGATTTTCAATCATTTTAATGACCCATTCACTGAGAATGATCAATATCGCATAAACAGCTGTTATTGGGTATTTTATGGAAATTTGTAAATAGTTAAATAACTAAACTCAAGTTCAATAAAACTAGATCGAGATAGGAGCAAAAGACAGAACTACACGAATACTTTCAAAAGAAAATGCCCAGGAATTCCGGAAGAATCAGCGTCTTCTGCTTCATCGACGACACCCGTTTTGTAAACCTTAGTCAATCCAAGTAAGTAATGTCAAACACACCCAGTTTCAATTCGCACAATGAAATATTTATCAATGAGATCAGTGCAGCGACCATACAACTTCCCCATAAGTTTATTTAACCTGCATCTTTTGAAACCCTATGTTACGAGTATGTGTGTCAGTTAGCGACTTTTTGCACAAAATCTTGATAATAACACCATTGGCTGAGGATGCAGGAATGTCGCTGACTAGAAACGAAAATTCATCATAGGGAAAATGAAATCATCACGTTTATCATACAGCTTGGTGAAGATTGTCCATGTCAGTTTCGTTGAAGGAAATGATCGAGATAAGCGGCTTTGTTCTCAAAACGATTAGCCCGAAAATATCAAAGGGTGCCTGTTAATCAAGATCAGAGTTGAATTAAATGAGTAATAATGAACGTTTCGAAAGCAACATATTCTGGCGCCAGAAGCGAAACAAAGTAATGCAGCAGCAATACATTATTTCAATTAATAAAATATGTCCTTTCAAACATTCATCACCAGAGCAAAGGTTGAATTGCCGTTAAGTTGTAACTTCATCTTCGTAAGTCCTTGAGATTTTAACTTAAGAGTATTTCCTTGTTGACTTATTGGTCTCTAACGAACGCTCTTGGAGGAAAAGAAGACAAATATCAGCGGTACTTATAAATTCATCGTCAATTAAATAACGGTGTTGTTGTCTGTGCTACAATATCATTAAACAAAATTAATAATGCTATACGTGACACAATCGAAAAAGGCATCTAGAACGGATACTCCCACTTTTCACGAACACTTAGATGGTTACATGTTGAATGCGTAAGGAAAAAGCCATCCCGGGTTGTGCTTCATTCGTCGTTATCATCTTTTGGCAAGCAAAGCAAAATATACGACAAAAGGACATATTGAAATTTATTATCTTCTTTTTCGATTCGGTTTACTCTCAATATATTGAAAGATTCGACGTAAAAGATGCTTTAACAGAACAAAAAGAACTACAAAACATCAGACCAATTCTAGATACTTACGTAACTGACAGTCTGGATCGTTATAGAACGGACCTAATTGGAATATGTAAGGATAGGATCAAGTATTCTGAAACGCAGCTGGAAACAAGGACGTTCTATCAAGAGGTAATATTGTATTCTTACTTGACATTTCTGTTGATAATGACAAAAGTGTGATAAGTTTGTCTACTTCATTTAATAATATTTTATTGTGAAAAGTCATAATAACAATGTTTAAGTATATTACACGGTTGATATTAGATGTATGTGTATCGTTTACTGTTACATCTCAATGTGAGTCAGGTAGCATCATACATAAGCTTAGATAACGGTGTGTCATAATATATATGATTATATATGATCGCTCTAAGTCCAATCATACATAAGCTTAGATCACTTTGTGTGTCATAATATATAATTTTATAGCATCGCTCCATGTCCCATCATATATTTATTTAAATCGATTTGTATGTCATAATATATAATTTTATGTAGTCGCTCTATGCCTCATCATACATAAGTTTAGTCACGTTGTGCGTCAGATTGAAGTATCACTTTTTGTTTCAGAAATAATAATAAATGATGCTGTATAGAAGATTTTTCCCAGAGCATATCATTTTAGATTACTACTCTCCTCTCAGACATTTTAATGAAACATTTAAATGTTTATCTATTATTTCTAGAAGATGGCCACTAGCAGTGAACACGATATGATTTTTAGTGACTGGCGGAGTATATACCAGCTTTCAAATTCAATCCCCGATTATTGGAATCCTAATTTTCGGTGCTGACTTTAAGCAAGGTACATTACTGCATGTGGTAATATTATGAGCCGCATTTACAAGAAGGGGAAGAACTGACTTCCCAGTAAACCAAACGTCTATTGTCTATACAGGTACGAAAATTCATAGATACTGTTAGGGTTTTCTCTGTATGACTTCTTGGGAATCAATTTTCGAGGTTTTCAAAAATCACCACTCATTTAGTTGACACTAAATTTCATAGAAAGATATAGCTCAACGCTACTTTTAATTTATCTTATCAATTCGCGGACAAATTCAATCGTAGATTAAGAGTGTCCGAAAATTCAACCAAAATGAAATTCCTTCGAAAGTTAGGAATTTTATTCTATTCTCTAAAATAAAAATAAAAATAGAAAATAGCAACCTTAACAGTATATAACACCTATGATCTCATTTGTTTAAATCCTCGTCTGAATGTGGATGAAAAGTACAATACATAACATAACATTAAATATTCTCCCAAATGTACTCATATCATTACAGTTTACTATTAAAATGTTGATTATCAAAATAGTGGCTCTAGGCATCTTGAATTTGGAATAGTTTAGTCATGGTTGTATGAAAGGATGGGATGGATTATTGAAAAGCTTGATGAATAGTTTACAAAAAGGCAGTCAAGTGCATGTCATCTTTTAATTCAAATTTAAATGAATAAACTATGTCATACCAGTGTTTTGTCCTTCTATGTTTCGTCAGTGTAGCTATGGGCCTAAATGTTGTAACCTATAAAGCATTTAAGAGTATGTAAATCTAGCGATCTAGTGCACTAACCCATAACCCAATTAAATTAATACATTTCATAAACAATAAATCAAATCATCACTATTGAATGAATTAAAACGTGGCAGACATGTTAATGCAAACCTCGGGGGCTAAAACAATTTGGAAAAAGGACACTGATAACAATTTATGAAATAATATGTCGTTTAATAATAGAATATTAACCCGCAAAATAAAGACGTGACATGTACATGTCTGGCTGTTGATTGGATACAATCATCCTATTGTCAGGTCGCCATGGTGATACCCGTTCAGAACACCTACACTCGATGTACTATTTAAATAGCACAATAACGAAAGTTACAAAAATTTTGTTAACTTTTTGTTTAATGAGGTTTCCTGTTATCTATGTCCGAACTTCTTTTTGTTTTGTTATTCAAAAACAACAGCAACAAAGAATATCAGACATACCAGATGAGTTTTAATTAAGACTTAAATTCTATGAAACTAGGACAAAATATAGACATTTCAAATGAGTCTTGATTAAGACTTAAATTCGATGAAACTAGGACAAAATACAGACATTTCAAATGAGTCGTAATTAAGACTTAAATTCGATGAAACTAGGACAAAATATAGACATTTCAAATGAGTCTTAATTAAGACTTTAATTCGATGAAATTAAGACAAAATACAGACATTTCAAATGAGTCTTGATTAAGACTTAAATCCGATGAAACTACGACAAAATACAGACATTTCAAATGAATCTTAATTAAAACTTAAATTCGGTGAAACTAGGACAAAATACAGACATTTCAAATGAGTCGTAATTAAGACTTAAATTCAATGAAACTAGGACAAAATACAGACATATCAGGTGTCACCTGTTATGTTCATCTTGGTCAATCTAAGTAAGTAATGTCATGTTTCCTAACAAGATAAACAACTGCGAAACAGTCAGCCAAGCAAACAGACAACAAACACTTTCAACTTCATATAACACAAGGGAATATATGTCACAATTTGATCATTAACACAACCGTAAACGTTCCCCAAATTCTTTATCAACCTGAATGTCAAGGATAAATTATCAGTAATGCATGACGCAGTTTAATTTTCCTATTTGGTATTACTTTGTTTATAATTATTTGTATATTGAATTATAAACTGTTGATATCTTCTGTGTGGTAGGTAAAATTCTATAATCTGACAGCCTCGGACTACATCTGTATGCCACATGAGCCTGTATGGGGGCCCCATAAGGATTTTTATTACATAGCTACTGACATCGGTTATGCTTGGGTCTGGATATCAGTCGCCACGTCATCTCGTTGGAACATCTGCTTGGAGTAATGATGTACGTGCGGCGTTTGTGTTGGAAATCTGTACACCGCCTCGCTCCTTATCCCAGGTCGGATCGAGTACTATCCCGGATGGACTAAGGCATTACATGGCAATCTGGCCGCTGGAGCTCATACCCACAAGGCGTCGTCACAGTATGTATGTGTTGATCAGGACCCTCAAATATTTAAAGGCGGGGTCAATGAGAATAGTAAACTGTTTTATGTTGTCTAAGCAAGAGGCAGGTCATTGCCTTCTCCTCCGTATGAGGAAGGAAAATTTCTTCCATATGTCGTGTGCTTGAAATGAATTGCCAGCATTTCGGGTCAAGGCATGAATAAAAGGTAACCATCAGAATATCATTGTAAAATATTTCTGTTTGCAAATGAAATAAAGATTCAGTTCAAACAGATCACATTATGAGATTGAACACATTTTCTCCGATGTTACTGTCACTGGGTAAGTGGGAGAAGACACGGGATGTGATGAACTATATAATAGCTCGAATGCATTGAAAAGAGTACAGTGTAACTTATACTAGTGTTGTCCGGCTGGGAGATATTGATTTACACGAAATTACTTAAATTGTATATATAACTCTCTCTCTCTCATTGTATATATTTCTCTCTCTGTCTCTCTCTCCATCTCTCTCTCTCTCTGTCTCTCTCTGTCTCTCCCTTCCTCCCCCTCTCTCTCTCCTCTCTCTCCCTCCCTCCTCTCTCTGTCTCTGTCTCTCTCTGTCTGTCCCTCTCTCTCTCTCATTTAAATATGAAATAATTAAATCGTTGGTTGTTTCAGATGTGAAATGATGTGTGAAATATCAATTTAATAATTCTTACATCGTCTCCAATTCCAAAAAATGTTCGTGTATCTCGCTCTGCCTCTCTCTCTCCCTCTACAATCCCCTCTCTCTCTCTTCTCTCTCTCTCTCTCTCTCTCTCTCTCTCTCTCTCTCTCTCTCTCTCTCTCTCTCTCTCTCTCTCTCTCTCTCTCTCTCTCTCTCTCTCTCTCTCTCTCTCTCTCTCTCTCTCTCTCTCTCTCTCTCTCTCTCTCTAGCTTGTTTTCTCTCTCTCTATCCCTCTCTCTCTCTCTCTCTCTCTCTCTCTCTCTCTCTCTCTCTCTCTCTCTCTCTCTCTCTCTCTCTCTCTCTCTCTCTCTCTCTCTCTCTCTCTCTATAAGTTGCGTAAATTGCCCTATCGATTTATTGCTTGTATTTATGATGTATTTTGAAGAAAAATACTGTGATAAGTTGTGAATACTTACGTCCAATTATTTTGTAACTATTTATTTGGAATGAAATATGTTTAAATCAAACGGATGTTTTAAAACCATTATAACTTTTTATTCGAAACTAGATCTATAATGATTTTCTTCAACTGTCCGAGAAATCTACCTGTGTTAGCTAAACAAATACCTGTCACGATCGAGGTTATATTATATATGTCTATATAAACCAGTCTGAATGACAAAACCCTGACATTCGTAATAAAGGTCCCTGGATCATACAGCATATTGACTGTTTGCAATTTACGATAGTTGATTAAAAGATAAATAAACGTGTTAAAAGATTGTCCATTATGGGAATTGCACATTTCCTTTAGATCCCCAGAAGTGTACGTAAACTCAGCAGACCGTAACGGACATGCTATGGCCACATTCATAAAAGCGACTAGGAAAGGGAATAAAGAGAACACTATTTTCGGGAGCTTTGCTCACGTGACAGCCGACGCCGACGCTTGCCAGCAAAGTCACACTTGACTTCTTCATGAAGACGTCTTCTAATCTCGCTTTTGTATTCTATATATACAAAAGGAAAAACCTTAAACGCGGTATTTCAAATCTATTTACTTCAAAACACACTAATTTAAGAATACCAACGAAATCAGACATTGAAGTAATGTCGGGTATTACATTTTGTAAATTGTGAAATTAAATTTCGGTCCTCACCTCCGTTTAAATAATCTTATTTGATATTTTTACCTGATGCCCTTTGTGTATCACGGTATAGGTAACGTATATTGAACGTTTGTAAAACAGATCCGCTACACCAGTACCCAATAGCTTCAAAATCTCACCGTATTTCAGTTTTTTTCGTAAAATTTTTGCTACGTAAAGTAACCAAATGGGTATTATAAACAAAAATACCTCTCGGTAGGTATGGTTTTATTAGTTGCGTTGAATTTTAAGTGAAACAGCACCATGTATGCAAATGAGTGTTTACCAACACAGACGTCTTTACAGAACATATATAAGAAAATACACAAAAGGGTGGATGGTGGGGTTTGTCACCTCCCAAAGGAAGCCTACAAACTTCACTTTGTCCTTCAAGAAGAAAGAAAAAAAGTTAGATACAGTAGCGCTAAGTAATGAATTTAACTGCACCTTTCGCCCTTATCCCTATCGTCAGTGATATTAAGGGACTAAAATTCTCAAGGCTAAGAGTCGACTAAGGCAAATCCAAAATGATCGAAAGACACTGGACGATTCTCCATTGTGTTAAACTGTCAGTGTAAATTCTATTAGTAATAACTTCAACAGACAAACAGGGTTCAATTTTCTTTTTTGAAAGAAACATTCGCACTTCAAACTCTACAATTAATAGGTCTAGTAACAATAACGTAACGGTAGCACAGTGATAAGATCCCTGCTATCATACGCAAAGCTCTTGGATCGAATACTAATATCATTCCTTTTTTGAGGGAGATTACATGGTATTTTTCTATTTTGTTTCGAAAGGAAACATTTAAATATGAAACAATTAAATCGTTGGTTGTTTCAGATGTGAAATGATGTGTGAAATATCAATTTAATAATTCTTACATCGTCTCCAATCCCAAAAATGTTTGTGTATCTCTCTCTGCCTCTCTCTCTCTCCCTCTCTCTCTCTCACTCTCTCTCTCTCTCTCTCTCTCTCTCTCTCCTCTCTCTTTCTGTCTGTCTCTCTGTCTCTCTGTCTCTCTCTCTCTCTCTCTCTCTCTCTCTCTCTCTCTCTCTCTCTCTCTCTCTCTCCCTCTCTCTCTCTCTATAAGTTGCGTAAATTGCCCTATCGATTTATTGCTTGTATTTATGATGTATTTTGAAGAAAAATACTGTGATAAGTTGTGAATACTTACGTCCAATTATTTTGTAACTATTTATTTGGAATGAAATATGTTTAAATCAAACGGATGTTTTAAAACCATTATAACTTTTTATTCGAAACTAGATCTATAATGATTTTCTTCATCTGTCCGAGAAATCTACCTGTGTTAGCTAAACAAATACCTGTCACGATCGAGGTTATATTATATATGTCTATATAAACCAGTCTGAATGACAAAACCCTGACATTCGTAATAAAGGTCCCTGGATCATACAGCATATTGACTGTTTGCAATTGACGATAGTTGATTAAAAGATAGATAAACGTGTTAAAAGATTGTCCATTATGGGAATTGCACATTTCCTTTAGATCCCCAGAAGTGTACGTAAACTCAGCAGACCGTAACGGACATGCTATGGCCACATTCATAAAAGCGACTAGGAAAGGGAATAAAGAGAACACTATTTTCGGGAGCTTTGCTCACGTGACAGCCGACGCTTGCCAGCAAAGTCACACTTGACTTCTTCATGAAGACGTCTTCTAATCTCGCTTTTGTATTCTATATATACAAAAGGAAAAACCTTAAACGCGGTATTTCAAATCTATTTACTTCAAAACACACTAATTTAAGAATACCAACGAAATCAGACATTGAAGTAATGTCGGGTATTACATTTTGTAAATTGTGAAATTAAATTTCGGTCCTCACCTCCGTTTAAATAATCTTATTTGATATTTTTACCTGATGCCCTTTGTGTATCACGGTATAGGTAACGTATATTGAACGTTTGTAAAACAGATCCGCTACACCAGTACCCAATAGCTTCAAAATCTCACCGTATTTCAGTTTTTTTCGTAAAATTTTGCTACGTAAAGTAACCAAATGGTTATTATAAACAAAAATACCTCTCGGTAGGTTTGGTTTTATTAGTTGCATTGAATTTTAAGTGAAACAGCACCATGTATGCAAATGAGTGTTTACCAACACAAACGTCTTTACAGAACATATATAAGAAAATACACAAAAGGGTGGATGGTGGGGTTTGTCACCTCCCAAAGGAAGCCTACAAACTTCACTTTGTCCTTCAAGGAGAAAGAAAAAAGTTAGATACAGTAGCGCTAAGTAATGAATTTAACTGCACCTTTCGCCCTTATCCCTATCGTCAGTGATATTAAGGGACTAAAATTCTGAAGGCAAATTCAAAGGCAAATCCAAAATGATCGAAAGACACTGGACGATTCTCCATTGTGTTAAACTGTCAGTGTAAATTCTATTAGTAATAACTTCAACAGACAAACAGGGTTCAATTTCTTTTTTGAAAGAAACATTCGACATTTCAAACTCTACAATTAATAAGTCTAGTATCAATAACGTAACGGTAGCACAGTGATAAGATCCCTGCTATCATACGCAAAGCTCTTGGATCGAATACTAATATCATTCCTTTTTTGAGAGAGATTACATGGTATTTTTCTATTTTGTTTCGAAAGGAAACATTTAAATATGAAACAATTAAATCGTTGGTTGTTTCAGATGTGAAATGATGTGTGAAATATCAATTTAATAATTCTTACATCGTCTCCAATCACAAAAACATCTCTCTCTCTCCCTCTCTCTCTCTCCCTCTCTCTCTCTCTCTCTCTCTCTCTCTCTCTCTCTCTCTCTCTCTCTCTCTCTCTCTCTCTCTCTCTCTCTCTCTCACCTCTCTCTCTCTCTCTCTCTCTCTCTCTCTCTCTCTCTCTCTCTCTCTTCTCTCTCTCTCTCTCTCTCTCTCTCTCTCTCTCTCTCTCTCTCTCTCTCTCTCTCTCTCTCTCTCTCTCTCTTCTCTCTCTCTCTCTCTCTCATTAGCTTGTTTTCTCTCTCTCTCTCTCTCTCTCTCTCTCTCTCTCTCTCTCTCTCTCTCTCTCTCTCTCTCTTTCTCTCTCTCTCTCTCTCTCTCTCTCCCTCCCTCTCTCTCTATAAGTTGCGTAAATTGCCCTATCGATTTATTGCTTGTATTTATGACGTATTTTGAAGAAAAGTACTGTGATAAGTTGTGAATACTTACGTCCAATTATTTTGTAACTATTTATTTGGAATGAAATATGTTTAAATCAAACGGATGTTTTAAAACCATTATAACTTTTTATTCGAAACTAGATCTATAATGATTTTCTTCATCTGTCCGAGAAATCTACCTGTGTTAGCTAAACAAATACCTGTCACGATCGAGGTTATATTATATATGTCTATATAAACCAGTCTGAATGACAAAACCCTGACATTCGTAATAAAGGTCCCTGGATCATACAGCATATTGACTGTTTGCAATTTACGATAGTTGATTAAAAGATAAATAAACGTGTTAAAAGATTGTCCATTATGGAATTGCACATTTCCTTTAGATCCCCAGAAGTGTACGTAAACTCAGCAGACCGTAACGGACATGCTATGGCCACATTCATAAAAGCGACTAGGAAAGGGAATAAAGAGAACACTATTTTCGGGAGCTTTGCTCACGTGACAGCCCACGCTTGCCAGCAAAGTCACACTTGACTTCTTCATGAAGACGTCTTCTAATCTTGCTTTTGTATCCTATATATACAAAAGGAAAAACCTTAAACGCGGTATTTCAAATCTATTTACTTCAAAACACACTAATTTAAGAATACCAACGAAATCAGACATTGAAGTAATGTCGGGTATTACATTTTGTAAATTGTGAAATTAAATTTCGGTCCTCACCTCCGTTTAAATAATCTTATTTGATATTTTTACCTGATGCCCTTTGTGTATCACGGTATAGGTAACGTATATTGAACGTTTGTAAAACAGATCCGCTACACCAGTACCCAATAGCTTCAAAATCTCACCGTATTTCAGTTTTTTTCGTAAAATTTTTGCTACGTAAAGTAACCAAATGGGTATTATAAACAAAAATACCTCTCGGTAGGTATGGTTTTATTAGTTGCGTTGAATTTTAAGTGAAACAGCACCATGTATGCAAATGAGTGTTTACCAACACAGACGTCTTTACAGAACATATATAAGAAAATACACAAAAGGGTGGATGGTGGGGTTTGTCACCTCCCAAAGGAAGCCTACAAACTTCACTTTGTCCTTCAAGAAGAAAGAAAAAAAGTTAGATACAGTAGCGCTAAGTAATGAATTTAACTGCACCTTTCGCCCTTATCCCTATCGTCAGTGATATTAAGGGACTAAAATTCTGAAGGCTAATTAAGGCAAATCCAAAATGATCGAAAGACACTGGACGATTCTCCATTGTGTTAAACTGTCAGTGTAAATTCTATTAGTAATAACTTCAACAGACAAACAGGGTTCAATTTTCTTTTTTGAAAGAAACATTCGCACTTCAAACTCTACAATTAATAGGTCTAGTATCAATAACGTAACGGTAGCACAGTGATAAGATCCCTGCTATCATACGCAAAGCTCTTGGATCGAATACTAATATCATTCCTTTTTTGAGGGAGATTACATGGTATTTTTCTATTTTGTTTCGAAAGGAAACATTTAAATATGAAACAATTAAATCGTTGGTTGTTTCAGATGTGAAATGATGTGTGAAATATCAATTTAATAATTCTTACATCGTCTCCAATCCCAAAAATGTTCGTGTATCTCTCTCTGCCTCTCTCTCTCTCTCTCTCTCTCTCTCTCTCTCTCTCTCTCTCTCTCTCTCTCTCTCTCTCTCTCTCTCTCTCTCTCTCTCTCTCTCTCTCTCTCTCTCTCTCTCTCTCTCTCTCCTCTCTCTCTCTCTCTCTCTCTCTCTCTCTCTCTCTCTCTCTCTCTCTCTCTCTCTCTCTCTCTCTCTCTCTCTCTCTCTCTCTCTCTCTCTCTCTCTCTCTCTCTCTCTCTCTCTCTCTCTCTCTCTCTCTCTCTCTCTCTCTCTCTCTCTCTCTCTCTCTCTCTCTCTCTCTCTCTCTCTCTCTCTCTCTCTCTCTCTCTCTCTCTCTCTCTCTCTCTCTCTCTCTCTCTCTCTCTCTGTTTGTCTGTCTCTCTGTCTCTCTCTCTCTCTCTCTCTCTCTCTCTCTCTCTCTCTCTCTCTCTCTCTCTCTCTCTCTCTCTCTCTCTCTATCAATAAGTTGCGTAAATTGCCCTATCGATTTATTGCTTGTATTTATGACGTATTTTGAAGAAAAGTACTGTGATAAGTTGTGAATACTTACGTCCAATTATTTTGTAACTATTTATTTGGAATGAAATATGTTTAAATCAAACGGATGTTTTAAAACCATTATAACTTTTTATTCGAAACTAGATCTATAATGATTTTCTTCAACTGTCCGAGAAATCTACCTGTGTTAGCTAAACAAATACCTGTCACGATCGAGGTTATATTATATATGTCTATATAAACCAGTCTGAATGACAAAACCCTGACATTCGTAATAAAGGTCCCTGGATCATACAGCATATTGACTGTTTGCAATTTACGATAGTTGATTAAAAGATAAATAAACGTGTTAAAAGATTGTCCATTATGGAATTGCACATTTCCTTTAGATCCCCAGAAGTGTACGTAAACTCAGCAGACCGTAACGGACATGCTATGGCCACATTCATAAAAGCGACTAGGAAAGGGAATAAAGAGAACACTATTTTCGGGAGCTTTGCTCACGTGACAGCCCACGCTTGCCAGCAAAGTCACACTTGACTTCTTCATGAAGACGTCTTCTAATCTCGCTTTTGTATTCTATATATACAAAAGGAAAAACCTTAAACGCGGTATTTCAAATCTATTTACTTCAAAACACACTAATTTAAGAATACCAACGAAATCAGACATTGAAGTAATGTCGGGTATTACATTTTGTAAATTGTGAAATTAAATTTCGGTCCTCACCTCCGTTTAAATAATCTTATTTGATATTTTTACCTGATGCCCTTTGTGTATCACGGTATAGGTAACGTATATTGAACGTTTGTAAAACAGATCCGCTACACCAGTACCCAATAGCTTCAAAATCTCACCGTATTTCAGTTTTTTTCGTAAAATTTTGCTACGAATAGTAACCAAATGGGTATTATAAACAAAAATACCTCTCGGTAGGTATGGTTTTATTAGTTGCGTTGAATTTTAAGTGAAACAGCACCATGTATGCAAATGAGTGTTTACCAACACAAACGTCTTTACAGAACATATATAAGAAAATACACAAAAGGGTGGATGGTGGGGTTTGTCACCTCCCAAAGGAAGCCTACAAACTTCACTTTGTCCTTCAAGAAGAAAGAAAAAAAGTTAGATACAGTAGCGCTAAGTAATGAATTTAACTGCACCTTTCGCCCTTATCCCTATCGTCAGTGATATTAAGGGACTAAAATTCTGAAGGCTAAGAGTCGACTAAGGCAAATCCAAAATGATCGAAAGACACTGGACGATTCTCCATTGTGTTAAACTGTCAGTGTAAATTCTATTAGTAATAACTTCAACAGACAAACAGGGTTCAATTTTCTTTTTTGAAAGAAACATTCGCACTTCAAACTCTACAATTAATAGGTCTAGTATCAATAACGTAACGGTAGCACAGTGATAAGATCCCTGCTATCATACGCAAAGCTCTTGGATCGAATACTAATATCATTCCTTTTTTGAGGGAGATTACATGGTATTTTTCTATTTTGTTTCGAAAGGAAACATTTAAATATGAAACAATTAAATCGTTGGTTGTTTCAGATGTGAAATGATGTGTGAAATATCAATTTAATAATTCTTCCATCGTCTCCAATCCCAAAAATGTTCGTGTATCTCTCTCTGCCTCTCTCTCTCTCCCTCTACTCTCCCCTCTCTCTCTCTCTCTCTCTCTCTCTCTCTCTCTCTCTCTCTCTCTCTCTCTTCCTCCCTCCCTCCTTCCCCTCTCCTCTCTCTCTCTCTCTCTCTCTCTCTCTCTCTCTCTCTCTCTCTCTCTCTCTCTCTCTCTCTCTCTCTCTCTCTCTCTCTCTCTCTCTCTCTCTCTCTCTCTCTCTCTCTCTCTCTCTCTCTCTCTCTCTCTCTCTCTCTCTCTCTCTCTCTCATTAGCTTGTTTTCTCTCTCCTCTCGTCTCTGTCTCTGTCTCTGTCTCTGTCTCTGTCTCTCTCTCCCTCTCTCTTTCTATGACTCTCTCTCTCCTACTCTCTCTCCCTCCCTCTCTATCAATAAGTTGCGTAAATTGCCCTATCGATTTATTGCTTGTATTTATGATGTATTTTGAAGAAAAGTACTGTGATAAGTTGTGAATACTTACGTCCAATTATTTTGTAACTATTTATTTGGAATGAAATATGTTTAAATCAAACGGATGTTTTAAAACCATTATAACTTTTTATTCGAAACTAGATCTATAATGATTTTCTTCAACTGTCCGAGAAATCTACCTGTGTTAGCTAAACAAATACCTGTCACGATCGAGGTTATATTATATATGTCTATATAAACCAGTCTGAATGACAAAACCCTGACATTCGTAATAAAGGTCCCTGGATCATACAGCATATTGACTGTTTGCAATTTACCATAGTTGATTAAAAGATAAATAAACGTGTTAAAAGATTGTCCATTATGGTATTGCACATTTCCTTTAGATCCCCAGAAGTGTACGTAAACTCAGCAGACCGTAACGGACATGCTATGGCCACATTCATAAAAGCGACTAGGAAAGGGAATAAAGAGAACACTATTTTCGGGAGCTTTGCTCACGTGACAGCTCACGTGACAGCCGACGCTTGCCAGCAAAGTCACACTTGACTTCTTCATGAAGACGTCTTCTAATCTCGCTTTTGTATTCTATATATACAAAAGGAAAAACCTTAAACGCGGCATTTCAAATCTATTCACTTCAAAACACACTAATTTAAGAATACCAACGAAATCAGACATTGAAGTAATGTCGGGTATTACATTTTGTAAATTGTGAAATTAAATTTCGGTCCTCACCTCCGTTTAAATAATCTTATTTGATATTTTTACCTGATGCCCTTTGTGTATCACGGTATAGGTAACGTATATTGAACGTTTGTAAAACAGATCCGCTACACCAGTACCCAATAGCTTCAAAATCTCACCGTATTTCAGTTTTTTTCGTAAAATTTTTGCTACGTAAAGTAACCAAATGGGTATTATAAACAAAAATACCTCTCGGTAGGTTTGGTTTTATTAGTTTCGTTGAATTTTAAGTGAAACAGCACCATGTATGCAAATGAGTGTTTACCAACACAGACGTCTTTACAGAACATATATAAGAAAATACACAAAAGGGTGGATGGTGGGGTTTGTCACCTCCCAAAGGAAGCCTACAAACTTCACTTTGTCCTTCAAGAAGAAAGAAAAAAAGTTAGATACAGTAGCGCTAAGTAATGAATTAAACTGCACCTTTCGCCCTTATCCCTATCGTCAGTGATATTAAGGGACTAAAATTCTGAAGGCTAAGAGTCGACTAAGACAAATCCAAAATGATCGAAAGACACTGGACGATTCTCCATTGTGTTAAACTGTCAGTGTAAATTCTATTAGTAATAACTTCAACAGACAAACAGGGTTCAATTTTCTTTTTTGAAAGAAACATTCGCACTTCAAACTCTACAATTAATAGGTCTAGTAACAATAACGTAACGGTAGCACAGTGATAAGATCCCTGCTATCATACGCAAAGCTCTTGGATCGAATACTAATATCATTCCTTTTTTGAGGGAGATTACATGGTATTTTTCTATTTTGTTTCGAAAGGAAACATTTAAATATGAAACAATTAAATCGTTGGTTGTTTCAGATGTGAAATGATGTGTGAAATATCAATTTAATAATTCTTACATCGTCTCCAATCCCAAAAATGTTCGTGTATCTCTCTCTGCCTCTCTCTCCCTCTACTCTCCCCTCTCTCTCTTGTCTCTCTCTCTCTCTCTCTCTCTCTCTCTCTTGTTTTCTGTTTTCTCTCTCTCCCTCTCTCACCCCCCTCTCTCTTGTTTTCTCTCCCCTCCCCACTCTCTCCCTCTCTCTCTCTCTCTCTCTCTCTCTCTCTCTCTCTCTCTCTCTCTCTCTCTCTCTCTCTCTCTCTCTCTCTCTCTCTCTCTTTTCTGTTTTCTCTCTCTCCCTCTCTCACCCCCCTCTCTCTTGTTTTCTCTCCCCTCCCCACTCTCTCTCTCATTGTATATATTTCCCTCTCTCATTGTATATATGACTCTCTCTTCCCCCCCTCTCTCTCCATATAATTTTGTATTTAAACATGTCGTTTTGTCTTGTCATTATGTATTTTATGGGGAAAACGTTTAATAAAAGTTGAAAACTTGTGCCCAATCCTATTGATGTTGTTTAATAAAAAATGTTGAAATCAAATTTTCTTTTTTCTTGTGAGATATGAAGTTCGGCGTGTCTGATACTGACTGTCTGTTGGTTTCATGAATGTTTAATATCTTCTAATTGAGGACGTGACGTTATACTGTACGGTGCTGTACGGTAAAAAAGAAGACGTTTACCGTTCCAGAATACTTAATGTTATTCTCCTCGTTCATTTTCAATAGTTTCCGTGTAAATATTTCGTTTGTTCATATTTTCCCACGGTTCCATAGAAACAATAACACGAAGACCATTAAAAAAGAGATAAGTTCCCAAAGAGTTCGTGCATTCTGCTTCATCAATTGATATGTCAGTCTAAGATAGTAGACCTACCAACTACACGTCGAGACAACATGTTTCTCAAAGGGATCATTGTTTTTGTGGTCACATGGTCTCGATTTCTGTATCGAAAATTAAACAGTAGCGTGTGTCAACCTCTCCGACTCATAGGGGTTTTTTCCCAAACAAGCATAACATCAGTAAATTTAAACTACCTGGTAAGGATTGCTTAGCGCCAAGAAAAAAAATAGCATTAACCATTGTCATAACAGAACCTCAGAACTAGTAAACGCTACAGGTTAAGTTTAAATATCTAAGTGACAAAAGAAATAAATTGTTGTTGTAAAAGAGAGCTGCATAGGTGACCGTGTAGATCAATTAAATACCGACTTGTGGGACAAGTCATTATTTATTGTTGTCTCATTGAAGAAATTTCACTTAAGTTAAGTAGTGGGCCAATTAAAAAGGGCCGAAGTCCACACTTCTATCACGTGACGTAAATACTGAATGCTAATAACCAGGGAACGCTCTCCTTAACAAAGACAGTGAGAGCAGGAAAAAAATATATACTGGTACCATCATTATTCTTATATGACACTATTAAATTTATAGATATAGATATCCTATGGCCGAATACATTTTGGAATTAAAAGTCGACTAATGGTAACACATCTCTTAATTTATACTCAGAATCTATGAACCTTGACCCCCCTACTTTTGTATGTATATATTCTCGGTAGTAAGGTCACGATTCTTTATGTCGTGAATCACGATATCTTTCTTCGCCTAGAAATACTTATATCTCAATTGTGTAATACTTGAGTAAAACTAATAACAATGATAAAAGCTGTATTCTTTTTTATTTCAAATTTATTGCGAAAAAAGCACCATATCATATTAAAAAAAGATTTAATAAACGTACATTTGGACCAATATCTATTTCGGTGTTAGGAAGTTGGAATCTGTTCTTCTACAAAGAAATGTTCGAGAGGTGCAGGGAGCGAACGTGATCGTAACCCCTGATGTATCAAGGAGGTCCTCACGGGGAAAAGCTCAACTACAGGCCAAAAGTCAGGAAGTCAAAGAGGGACATAGCAATGATACAACACCTTACATTTTTATCATAAAATATTTAGTTGTTACTTCAACATTCATTATCTCAGAGTTATCACTTCAGAATCGTACTTAAGCCGCCATTTCTATTAAATATGGTCTCGATATTTTCTACTTTGAACAATTTTTACATTATCTCAAAGTTCAAAAGCAGTATTGTCTCAATAATAGGTAATTTCTGGGAAGCTATAAGCAGACAATCCTCAATATCAGCAACTTACCAAAAAATGTATATTTATTTATTTTTATTGTTTCAATACTTCAATAGATATATGCTCAGTTATACCACAAATACAGAATTTAATATAAAATCACAGTGACGACCGACCGAGACATGTATGTATTGGAAATATGAGACATTCAGTCAAATCTTCTGGAGCTGAGGATGAAATCCTGAATACATGAAAAGATAAATGCATTTTCGTCATTTGACAGCTCGTCATCGCCGAATGGTAACAGTTCAGTAGATATTGGACGATTTATTGCTGCAAAGAAACGTAAACGAAGTTGAGAGAAAAGACGGCAATGTAACAAATACTGATCATTAGTCTCCTCGTTATCCATACACGAACATAAAGGACTACCGAGTAGATTTCTACGGTATAAGTAAAAATTGTAAAGCACTTCATTCCATTCTTAATCTAGAATGATGAATCTGACCCGTCCTGCTTCCGATATAGTAGAACAATGGAACTTTATGTGAATGATCAAAGACGTGATTTTTCAGTTTAAAAATCGACGAGTCATTTCTAATTTGGTCTGGCAAGGAGTTCCAGAGTACAAAAACAGAAGTGAGAAAAGATTTACTATATAAATCAGTACGACAGGGAATTGGGCGAAAGTTGTTGCCAACGCGGGTATTATGGTCGTGGATATGATTGGGGAAGAATATCCTGCCCATAAGTATTGCGGGGCGAGACCGTCCACCATTTTATGAATTCAAATAATTTTGTGATATTTACGTCTTTGTTCAAGTGGCAACCGGCTCGTTTCAATATATAATTTTACCCTACTAGTTAGCCTAGTACCTCCAGTTACAATTCTCTAATTGGAGATCTTCGGATTGGGCTTTACTTAGACAAATAATGTCCCCGTAATCTAATATAGGTCGAAGGAATGAGAAATACATAGTTTGAAGACATTTGCGATCTAAAGTAAATTTAAATTTCCGCAAAATGTTAATTTTGGAAGAAAACTTATGTTTTATGTAATTAAAATGTTCCTTCCAATCTCCATTCTCAGCCAGATACAGAACAAGATGTTTATGAGAAGCATCTTCCGTAATAACAGTATTATTCATTACAAGAGGGGGATGGGGAGGTGTAATAGATTTCTTATTTATTAAGACAGTTTCAGTTTTAGCAGGGTTGAAATTTACTAATCACTTCTTGGACCATTCATAGATTTTGCTAAGGTCGTTATTCAATATGTCGGCGCTGGCTCTAGGAGTGTCGATAATGGTGTACAGGGAGATTTCATCAGTGAATAACTTAATGATGGCATTAATATCCTTAACGATGTCATTAATAAAAATTAAAAACAAAAGGGGACCAAGAATGGAGCTTTGGGGAACACCGGCTTTTACTTCTGACCAGTTGGAACCTTTGCCGTTAATAACAACTCTCTGTTTGCGATCATAAAGGTAATTTTCAAACGAACTTAAAAGTGATCCCCGGATCCCAAAGCTGGAAAGTTTTAGAAGAAGGCCCTTATGTCACATCCGGTCGAACGCTTTACTTATATCGCAACAGACCATTCGTATTTCCTTTCCGTTGTCTATTGCAGAATAAACAATCGTGAATGATTGCAAGAATTTGGTTGATAGGTGAATCACCATGCATAAAACCAGAGTGATAGGAGGATAGGAGAGAGTTAAAATGTAAGAAATGATAGTGATGTTTATATATGCATTTTCCCATTAGTTTGCCAACTATAGATAACAGGGATTTGGGCCTGTGGTTAGTGAGAGTAGACTTGCTTTCTTTTTATGTACAGGAGTGACATTTGCCTTTTTCCATTCTAATGGAAATACGTCAAAGATCTACTATAATGGGTACAGAGAGTGTGACGCATGATATCTACAGATTCTTTCTGCAATCGTGGATTCACGAGATCTGGACCAACAGCTAAATAATAGAATACAGCGATACGAGTAGTTCCGTACATACATTTACCAAATAGTAACATAGAATTATCGAATTTAGGGGCGGGGACTTTAGCTCTTTAGTTCACTTATTAGTATTCATGGATATAAATGTATATATATATATCAAAACGTCTCCAAAAACAGCTTATCGTACATGTAAATAGAGTAATAAGGTAACAATCACACACAATATCAGTGGAATAACCAAAACGTTAATATATATATATATACAGTTAATTATTAGCATTTAGAGTGGTATATGTATTGTATAAGTATGTACACTGACCAAGGGAAATAGATATATATGTAGTTATATAGAATTTTAAAAAAATGGGTACAAGCATACATAAATATCACAACCAAACTCATCACAGTGGCTACGTCATGCTTAACGGCTTTGCTACTTAAGACATTGATGCCACAAACGATCAGGGGAAGTAACTGATACTGGAATATGAAAAAAAAACATTAGAAAACTTTATTATTAAGTTTAATTTTTTTTTTTATGACATTTTGGACATTAAACATACTAATTACATGAAAGAAAACTAACAATGACAAAGTATTGAAATTTTAAACGTACAGTAATCATGAACAAAAATGTATTCGTCTTTGTGATGGTCGAACTTTTAATTACTTGAGGTGGCAGTGGTTTACTGTACTGATCAAGGGAAGTAACCACTGCGAGGAGTTTGGCAAACAACCACTCACATGCACATGCACATGCATATGCTTACATGCACACACATACGCACGCTTGCACAAGCGTACGCACGCTGGTACGTGCTTACTTATATGGCCACGCATATGACACTCAATCATTAAGTAATTAATAATACAAATTTAGATTGATATATACATGTATATATATATATATATATGGTCTTAACACAGTGTCGACACAACTTACGTGACTGTATACAGGTATATATAAACTGATAACCTTGTTAATTACTGCCGCCCTGCTGCACCAACGCCTTCAGGTCAACACTACAGCAACAGTTCAAAGGTCAGTGTGGCCATTCGGCGGGCACTAGCAAACGAAGAAGTAAAGGGAAAGGTTAAATTTGAGTAATGTTTTCACGATAATCAGAAAAATCTGAATTGAAAGATAATTATAAAGTTGGTAAAGAAAACAAGGGGGAAATCATTAGAAAAAAAATTAACTCCGCAAGCGTGAATGAGTGTCTGTTTTATATAATGTGCGCATTCCGACACCCGTGACACTTACATACTTACAGCAATTACTCTTATACTGCCCTTTAGCAATACACCTACATATACATACAGACGGGCAGATGTACTGTGCATTACCACATTTCTACGAATACGGGTCTACGGCTACATGTATAGTTGTACTTATGTTCCATATCAAATAACACAGGTACCCGACGTATGTAAATTTATCATGTACTATAATGTATATATAAGTGTTAAAGTTCCTATAAATGACACTATTAACTGATGTATTGGAAACACCGAAACACTAAGTTATGAAATTATTATCCAATGGAAATAATTACGTATTACTTTATGAATGGTCGGGAATTCTGGGAAAATAAGAAATAGATAAAATGAGGACCGTGTCGTGAATCCCTGGAGTTTGATACAACGTACATGATAGAATAGCATGGAAATGCTCGTACAGATTAGCAATTAAAACAGAAATACTTTTGTACTTGATCACCGTTCAGTTGTCTGGTATAAGGTATAGTTATTAATAGGATGAAGTTTACAAAAACTCAGGTGGATATAGAATGACATTCAGGTATCAAATACCACATATGCTAATTTTACTATGTGTGATTGGTAACTTCTACGATGTAAATGACTGGACAAATTGTAAGTTAATTAATAAGAATTAAGAACTTCGTCTCTAAAAGGCTCAAGATGATATCGTGGCTGTTGGTAAGCTTCACACAGGGTCACGATGTATATATAATGCAACCGGTATACTTGACAACGGAGTAACCTCTAATTTCCATAGATTAGATAGAGTCTCGCGTTGAAGGAACTTCTCACAGTCACGACCGCTAGATAACACGTGTGTTGCGTCCGACGCGTCCAGTATGAATATTTTGCCGTCCCGTGTCCATGTCTTTTTGATGAGACGCTTCCGGACTAGTTCACGGACATCGTACGCGATCTTGCCTCTAAGTTTGGTCAGGTCCTCATTTATAGATACATGCTTCAGATCGTGGTGTTTTTTCTCAGCTTAGGGGCGGATCTAAGAAGTTTCTCCTTCGTCTGGTAGCCCTTCAGCCTCACTATTATCTGTCGCTTTTTCCCGCTAGATGCTGGACCGACCCTATGCGACCGTATCGTCTGGTGAGAGTTCAAGCCCAGCTTTGTTCACAAGATCAATGACAAGTTCAGTGGTATCTTCAGACGGTTGTTCAGGTATACCAGATACTCTAACGAGGGGTCGACGACTGTACTGCTCAAGGTCATCGACCTTGTCAAGAAGGTCAAGGTTCTCTTTAACAAGTACCCTGTTACTATCAGACAGTTTTGAACACTCAGTCTGTAAGCTGTCTTTGTGGAATGGCAGTAGGGCGACCACTTCGGCGACAGATCGGCCAATCTCGGACTTTATGTCAGTGATGATTGAGTTCTTCTCTGCGTTGCTGATGCGAGCAACGTCATGACCAGAGAGGCTAAAGTTGCCCGGGGGTGGGAACTGAGCGAAACTGTGAGATGGTGGCACAATATGTATTTGATGGTACGGAATCATGTTTGCCATTTATTGCGTCATGGGAGTTGATAACTGCGTATCAGGGGAGAAGCTGATTGAGTCGTTCATTGCAGAAACAGAAGTCGACAAATTTTGCACACTGTCTAGATAATTAAAAAATTTCCGCGTTTCGGAGAATAGCGGAAATTTGCTATCCTATAGTTTCGGTCACGTACATATGTACGCAAGGCGTGCAAGGCAGTGTATAGTATCTGACCAATCAGGAGACTGATTGGCGTGCCACGTGGAGTACTAGGGTACCGACGCGCACGTGAGGGGTATATCGGGTATTCATTCTAGCCGCGGACTTCCAAAGCGTTGACTGCTATAGTTTCAGGGTTCGGGTGAAAACGTACACAATGCACTTATATATAGTATAGAATATATAATTTACATATTTTCGCTTTTCAGTAAAGGTATTGAAGAAATATAAAGTGTGAAAGTATCTAACGACCGGTAGAAATACCATTGTAGACCATCAAAATGCAGGTGCTTAAAATGAATGAACAATTGAAATCCCAGCATTATTTCGGGAGCCTGAAGCAGTTTGGGCTGGTGCACCTCCTCTCATCCCGTATAACGGTTTTGAGGTTGGGTGGCTCGCTTGGTTCTCCTAAGGCTTGTTATACAATGGTATAATTAGGGTAGCGAGAGGCTAGTGAGTGAGTAAGGGAATGTATATATATATATATATATATATATATGTAATTAAAAAAAAAAAGAAGAAAGAGAATATGACATTAAATGCCGGCTCTATCGAGAATATAAGGTAGCATTAATATAAAGGATCAAATGCCGTGGTATCTTGGAGTCGTTGACTTCCGCGCTAGTAGAGTTACCTGGCGTATTGCACATCACGTGACACACAGTGTTTACATTCAGGTACAGGTACACACAATGACAACACACCGCGCGTGACTGAATGATAGGAATGTAATGTCTTTTCACGTGCGCACGTGTTCACTCAGGCGATACGTGTAGTGTCAGTATAGCAAGATAACATAGGCAAATACCTACCTTAATATATGAAACATTCGTAAAATGTATGTACAATCACCAACAGTATGACATATGGTACAAAAAAACCCCGAGGGTGAAGGTTCCTTGAATCACTTCACAAAAATCAAATTTTCTCCCCAAAAACATTTATTCTTTTTAACATAACTGTTCATAAAGTTTAAGCAGACCCGTATATTTAAGATTTTTTTTGTTATTTTTTTTGTTCTGTGTTAATATGTCAGCTGCCCTAAATAGCAAAATGGGTGATTCCAACTTGACGAGAAAGGCTGTCAGATATTTGCTTGGTTTTTACCGCAGTGTAAACATCGATATTTTTGGTATGGCCCAGTTAGAGACTACATACCGGAAATGTAAATAGTTAACCTTAACACAACATGAATTAATTACATATTTATTAAAATTTATGAGGTCACTATTATATAGATGATACATATCGACATCCTTTACTTAAAAGTGGTAAAAGTCAGTATATAGACGTATAACGACCAAAACGGAAACGAAAAATATCAAAACATTTAAAATTATATGTTGCATGCAGCCTGAAGTTGCAAAACACGTCCTAGAGAAAACTAATTTAAAAAGCAAACAAACAAAGCATATAACAAGAACAAATAGGTGTTTGTAATTGTTTCAACAGTTGATTCACTATTTGCTTATTCCAATGTTTAAACTGATAAATTAATTTCCCTTTTAAAGCTGTTTTCTGTTTTCTATAGAAATACACAAATTTTACTAATAACACTACCATTTCAGCAGTACCTCATACGATCGAGAATCGGACAAAAACAACTTAAGGGAAAGATACGAGATGCACAGTTCAATTTCTTATGTTGTGTCTTGTAGGCAGCTGAGATCAAGGTTTAGTGTAACCCTCGGATAGACACTTTCAACACCTATTTTGTCTCTCGATAGACGGGCCTCGAACATGACGTTCATCACCACATACGTAAGTAAATATCGCATCCAAATAAAGGGTTCCTTACACCACTGTACTCTAAGATAACAAAATTGGGGAAATTGGGGGGCAGGTTCAGGGGCGGTGTCAATGTCGATATTACAAGCATAGAAATGTGTTCCGGTACAAAAATGTTGTTTTCGTCGACCACAAAAATAAATTGAGTCAGTATAATATCGAATGTCTACCATTTATTTGGAGGCTGTCTCTTCCTTATCGGCAAATCATATTTTATACAGGAAATGAGACGAACGTTGAGATAAGGAATATGCATGTTGCATTGTATTGGGAATATTCTGTGTCATAATTGTATAGACCTTTATTGATTCTGAGCGAAGTATTACATATGAATAATACATATGTACATATGAGGCCATATATTCAACTGGAAACAGATGCTAACATAAAGCTTATACCTCTGATCACATTGCACTTTATTTTGAAAGATAAGGACTGGTATTTCAAAGATTGTACAAAAGACATACAAACGAATCACACCTTTCAATACAAGTTAAGAATTATATAAAGAAGAACCAAATAATGCATAAAACTGCATCATACAACTGTTTGTCCTTCTATGACTTGTCAGTGATGCTACATCACACAGCTGTTTGTCCTTCTGGTACTCGTCAGTGATGCTACATCACACAGCTGTTTGTCCTTCTGGTACTCGTCAGTGATGCTACATCACACAGCTGTTTGTCCTTCTGGTACTCGTCAGTGATGCTACATCACACAGCTGTTTGTCCTTCTGGTACTCGTCAGTGATGCTACATCACACAGCTGTTTGTCCTTCTGGTACTCGTCAGTGATGCTACATCACACAGCTGTTTGTCCTTCTGGGACTCGTCAGTGATGCTACATCACACAGCTGTTTGTCCTTCTGGTACTCGTCAGTGATGCTACATCATACAGCTGTTTGTCCTTCTAGGACTTGTCAGTGATGCTACATCATACAGCTGTTTGTCCTTCTGGTACTCGTCAGTGATGCTACATCATACAGCTGTTTGTCCTTCTAGGACTTGTCAGTGATGCTACATCATACAGCTGTTTGTCCTTCTAGGACTTGTCAGTGATGCTACATCATACAGCTGTTTAGTCCTTCTAGGACTTGTCAGTGATGCTACATCATACAGCTGTTTGTCCTTCTAGGACTTGTCAGTGATGCTACATCATACAGCTGTTTGTCATTCTAGGACTCGTCAGTGATGCTACATCATACAGCTGTTTGTCCTTCTAGGACTTGTCAGTGATGCTACATCACACAGCTGTTTGTCCTTCTAGGACTTGTCAGTGATGCTACATCATACAGCTGTTTCGTCCTTATAGGACTCGTCAGTGATGCTACATCATACAGCTGTTTGTCCTTCTAAGACTCGTCAGTGATGCTACATCATACAGCTGTTTGTCCTTCTAAGACTTGTCAGTGATGCTACATCATACAGCTGTTTGTCCTTCTAAGACTTGTCAGTGATGCTACATCATACAGCTGTTTGTCCTTCTAAGACTTGTCAGTGATGCTACATCACACAGCTGTTTGTCCTTCTAGGACTTGTCAGTGATGCTACATCACACAGCTGTTTGTCCTTCTAGGACTTGTCAGTGATGCTACATCACACAGCTGTTTGTCCTTCTAGGACTTGTCAGTGATGCTACATCACACAGCTGTTTGTCCTTCTAGGACTTGTCAGTGATGCTACATCACACAGCTGTTTGTCCTTCTAGGACTTGTCAGTGATGCTACATCACACAGCTGTTTGTCCTTCTAGGACTTGTCAGTGATGCTACATCACACAGCTGTTTGTCCTTCTAGGACTTGTCAGTGATGCTACGTTATACTGCTGTTTTGTCCTTCTGGTACTCGTCAGTGATGCTACATCACACAGCTGTTTCTTCCTTCTAGGACTCGTAAGTGATACTACATCATACAGCTATTTCGTGCATCTAGGACACGCCAGTGATGTTACATTATACAGCTGTATCGTCCATCTCGGACACGTCAGTGATGCTACATCACACAGCTGTTTGTCCTTCTAAGACTTGTCAGTGATGCTACATCATACAGCTGTTTGTCCTTCTAGGACTTGTCAGTGATGCTACATCAGACAGCTGTTTGTCCTTCTACTTGTCAGTGATGCTACATCATACAGCTGTTTGTCCTTCTAGGACTTGTCAGTGATGCTACATCACACAGCTGTTTGTCCTTCTAGGACTTGTCAGTGATGCTACATCACACAGCTGTTTGTCCTTCTAGGACTTGTCAGTGATGCTACATCACACAGCTGTTTGTCCTTCTAGGACTTGTCAGTGATGCTACATCACACAGCTGTTTGTCCTTCTAGGACTTGTCAGTGATGCTACATCACACAGCTGTTTGTCCTTCTAGGACTTGTCAGTGATGCTACGTTATACTGCTGTTTTGTCCTTCTGGTACTCGTCAGTGATGCTACATCACACAGCTGTTTCATACTCATACAGCTATTTCGTGCATCTAGGACACGCCAGTAATGTTACATTATACAGCTGTATCGTCCATCTGGGACACGTCAGTGATGCTACATCATACAGCTGTTTCATCCATCTGGGACTCGTCAGTGATGCTACATCATACAGCTCTTTCGTCCATCTAGGACACGTCAGTGATGCTAAGGGCATAAACTCTGAAACCTAAGAGACGATTTAGGATAATCAAACAATCTGAAAGAACTGTTAAAACCTAGATGGGAAAGTGCACCAAGCCCCATTATTCAATATTTCAGAATTTCAGAAGAACGTCAAGTTTATGTGTGTTTTCTTAACCGTGACACTATTAGGGTGAAATTGTGTCATAAGTGGTCCATACACTAATACGTCATTATGACGTCACATAAAGATTGGTACAGAGTATGATGACGTCACTTATATAAAATTCTTGTTTTAACAAAAGTTTTAAACCTGGATCTTAATCCCTCTCTGAATATTCTATCATCAATCTCACAATAAAATATGGAAATAGGCCACGTGAATATTCTATACAGCTACATCACAGGTTTTTGATGTTATTGATACAGTCAATACATCACAATGCGGCTATGGTGTCCCTATCTGGCGTTATCAGATTGACCGTAAAATATGTTAACTGCTGTGTAAAAATAAAACGCTGCTTTGATTTCTTTGATAGTAATATTTCCTGGAAAATTTCGATCAATTTTCTATGTTATGTGATTCATATTGAATATATAACTTCTAAGCGGTGATTTCATCGGCCTAGTTTTGTGAATGTAGCTGAATTACACCAATGAAGATCAGAACACGAGATCTGGTATTTAGTATAAGTTACACAGTAACGGTTACCGTATGGAAAATGTCTTGCTCTCGAGCTAGTTATTTTTCAAAAGTTACAAAAAGCACGAGCTTTATCGAGTGTTTAAATATATATAGAATAATCACGAACATGAGTGACAGATATAAATAGCAATCACGTGTTTGTGTGACCTGATTTTACGACAATGTTTACTTAATCTGTTGTGACGTAGTGACGTGTAGTGAAAATAATATGTGACGTTTCGATGACAAATCTGTCGCCTTCACCGGCATGAAGCGAATTTGTACTGAGGCATACTGTTTACAATGTGCAAACGGTCATATACTTACAGAACTTTTCGACAATAGTTTTAGTGCATTAAGGTGGAAAATAGTCTGTCGAGATGGCGATAAGATTATAGAGAAAACACATTTCTGTTTGTTAAAAAATATATATTAATTAATGAATAAATAAATATTATTAATTAAAAGTTGATTCGCCTACGATTTATTTTAAACCTGTTCATTATGTGTGTGAACGACCGGTTCTTGTGGTAACGGGTCATGTTATACGTAGCATAGGTTTCTGCACTGAATACATATTCTATAAAATATAATACAAATTAAAGACAGGAGCATCTGGAGGAGTGTTATATAGACTAGGTCTCTGGTAGAAACGAGTTATTCAGTATGTGGGATAAATCATATTCGTCCATAAAAAAAGTCTTTGGGGTCATAAAATTTTATATGTGTCTCCATGTGTGTCTGATGTAACAATGATAAAGTGATAAATGGAACAAGGACAATGTCATCAACAGGACCTTAACTTTGTGTGATCACGTGCTACATCATAATAAATAAACCCTTTGTAAGAGGTTTTAAAGTTTTAATGTTCTCGAACTAATATCCGATACCACTACCACTGCTACGGGTTATATTTTTTTAATTTGGAACTTGAAACTGTCTCAGTGAATTGTACATTTTACACAAAATTCACCGATTTGATATATATAACCCTGTTAACATGTTTAGCCTTTCGGATATTTCAGTATAACGACTCAGGCGGTAACAGTATATTTACATACTTACATCATTCATTCAACTATCAAAGAGTATTATGAAACTTGCATAAAAAATACTTTTTATCCAACAATAGTGATTAATAATGTCTTCTGGTAATATTGATTTTGATCAGAATGAGCTCATCAATTTAAAAGTATTCAATATGAATGAAACGCTTACTTAATGTTAGTTAAAGGGAGGTAACTCCAGACAGCTTGGATTGGAATCAACCTGCATCTCTTGAAACCCTGTTATGAATCTATCTGACAATTGACGGTATCTTGTGCAAAAGTCATGATAACTGGAACATGCCCTTGGGGATGTAGGCATTTGCTATCCAGAAATGGGAAAAAAAACAAGAAATTACCAACATGTCAACGTAATCATAATCCAAACTCAAAATCAATACAAATAGGGCAAAATATGAACAAGAGATATACTTGCACGGAGACTCCTGTTAAAGTACAAGTAGAATAAGACCATGTGTTCTGGAAGAGTAAGCGTCTTATACTTTATCGACGACAGCAGCCATGTAAACCTTGGTCAATCCAAGTAAGAAATACCATGTTCTCAAATGAGAACAAGGTACACAACATAACAAACAACAGCAAACTAATGAGCAACATACACGTGCAGCTTCATATCACATAAAGAAATAGAATGTTTCTCATTGATATCACTATGACGACCGTAAATTTTCTCAATGATTTTCATCGACCTGCAACTTTTAAAGTCTTATGTTTCGAGTTTGTACGTCAGTTGAAGACTTCTTTCACGAAAATCGCGAAAATAAGTACAGGCCATTGAACATCGAATCAACTGCGACGTGTAAACACCATTGGTTGCTATTCAGAATGGAAAATTCACGATAGGGAAAATGAAAACATCACGTATATCATACAGCTGGATGGAAAGATGTCCATGTTAGTTTCGTTGTGGGAAATGATCAAGATAAGTAGCTAATGTCGAAGAGTCTGTCGTGTCATTGATTTCCAATTCTGGTGGGTATAAAGACAAGACAAATTCACAATATGGAAATTGAAATGAGCCGGCTTATCATACAGCTAGGCGGAAAGTAACCCATGTTGGTTTCGTTGTAGGAAATGATCCTGGCAGCTGATGTAGAATAGTCTGACGTGTCCTTGATTTCCAATTCCAGTTGGTATGCGAGAATATGATGGACGTGGTCATTAACATCTTGTTTGTAAAGACAAGACGTCATTATTGTATGTGAAAAGTGAAGGACTTTGTAAATCTTTGTCTGTTTAGTAAGTATATTGAATTTCGTATTCAAGTTAATGGACGGGATTTCGAGATCTCTAAGACTTGTAATGAACATTTCTCGTAGCTTTGTATTTTCGATAACACTTTTATCGCCAGTTTCCAGATGTATGTGCCAAGTTAGACCATAGTTGCAAGAGGTAGAAAAGAAAAATATTTGAGGTTTACAACCTGCATGTAAAATTTTAATTCATTCATATAATGACACTGTTAAAGAATATACAGAAAGAAACAATATTAGAAGGAAAATTAAAAATGGAAAACACATAGAAAGTAAGAGAAAGTAAGAAAGAGAAAGAAAGAGAAAGAAAAAGAAAGAAAGAAAAAGAAAGAAAGAAAGAGAAATAAAGAAAGAGAAAGTAAGAAAGAGTAAGAAAGAGAAAGTAGAAAGAGAAAGAAAGAAAGAGTAAGAAAGAGAAAGTAGAAAGAGAAAGAAAGAAAGAGAAAGTAAGAAAGAGAAAGAAAGAGAAAAAGAAAGAAAGAGAAAGTAAGAAAGAGAAAGTAAGAAAGAGTAAGAAAGAGAAAGTAAGAGAAAGTAAGAAAGAGAAAGTAAGAAAGAGAAAGAAAGAGAAAGTAAGAGAAAGTAAGAAAGAGAAAGTAAGAAAGAGAAAGAAAGAGAAAGTAAGAGAAAGTAAGAAAGAGTAAGAAAGAGAAAGTAAGAAAGAGAAAGTAAGAGGAAGAAAGAGAAAGAAAAGAGTAAGAAAGAGAAAGAAGAGAAAGAAGAAAGAAGAAAGAGAGAAGAAAGAAAGTAAGAGAAAAGAAAGTAAGAAAGAGAAAGTAAGAGAAAGAGAGAAAGTAAGAGAAAGTAAAGAGAAGAGAAAGAAAGAAAGAGAAAGTAAGAGAAAGTAAGAGAAAGAAGAGAAAGTAAGAGAAAGTAAGAGAAAGTAAGAGAAAGTAAGAAAGAGAAAGAAGAGAAGGAAAAAGAGAAAGTAAGAGAAAGTAAGAGAAAGTAAGAAAGAGAAAGTAAGAGAAAGTAAGAGAAAGTAAGAGAAAGTAAGAAAGAGAAAGTAAGAAAGAGAAAGTAAGAGAAAGTAAGAGAAAGTAAGAAAGAGAAAGTAAGAAAGAGAAAGTAAGAAAAAGAAAGAGAAAGAAAGAGAAAGTAAGAAAGAGAAAGAAAGAGAAAGTAAGAGAAAGAAAGAAAAAGAGAAAGAAAGAGAAAGTAAGAGAAAGTAAAGAGAAAGTAAGAAAGAAAAAGTAAGAAAGAGAAAGAAAGAGAGAAAGTAAGAAAGAGAAAGTAAGAAAGAGAAAGAAAGAGAAGAGAAAGTAAGAAAGAGAAAGAAAGTAAGAGAAAGTAAGAAAGAGAAAGAAAGAAAGAGAAAGTAAGAAAGAGAAAGAAAGTAAGAAGAAAGAAAAGAAAGTAAGAGAAAGTAAGAAAGAGAAAGAAAGTAAGAGAAAGAAAAAGAGAAAGAAGAAAGAAAAGAAAGTAAGAGAAAGTAAGAAAGAAAGAAGAAAGAGAAAGAAAGAAGAAAAGAAGAAAGAGAAAGAAAGAAAGAAAGAAAGAAAGAAAAGTAAAAGAGAAAGTAAGAGAAAGTAAGAAAGAGAAAGAAAAAATAGAAAGAAAGAGAAAGAAAGAGAAAGAAAGAGAAAGTAAGAAAAAGAAAGAAAGAAAGAGAAGGTAAGAAAAAGAAAGAAAGAGAAGGTAAGAAAAAGAAAGAAAGAGAAGGTAAGAAAGAGAAAGAAAAAAAAAGAAAGAAAGAAAGAGAAAGAAAGAAAGGGAAAGAAAGAGAGAAAGAGAAGAAAGAACATATTGATAGATATATACCTCTGATCCAAAACAATTTTTATGTAGAACATATACGCGCATAAACTTGTAAATTGAAGAACAAATGATAACGGAGGTGATCATTTACAATAGAGATTTCAGATTGTGACGTCATGACTTGGCTAGAGATAATGATGTGGTACGGTCACTTGACTTTTATTTTGAAAGCCTTTAATTCTAGTCGTGTATGTTACCTGATTTTATCAGAAACGCTGCCAAACACCCCGAGATTATAGAGAAAAAACAACACGTGATAGCGTTATAGAACACGTCTACAACCTTACATTATAACGTGACCACCTGTGTATTATCCGTGGTTAAATGGAAATGTCCCATCTGGCCGGACGAATTTACTTTAATTTTGAAAGTTTCACTAATGTACGTCTATGATACGTTGGCTAAATGTTAATGTAAAATAATGTTTTAAAAGGTTCTTATTCTCGACTTCCTTATGGAATAAAAACACACAAAATGTCTTGAAAATAAAATTCGCTGAGAATAATTTTATACACTTCAACCCACCACAGAAACCCCTTATCATACAATTGCTAATTATAGTCCTGAATTTAGGACAGAAAAGGACGAATTGTCAGCATTTGTGGTTTGGAATTTCAGCAATATCTAACAGAAACTCTCAAAATAAAACCTAAACATTCTTTTAATATTGTTGAATTCATGTTTAATTAGAAACGCATGTTTGATTTGTTTCATCTTCATGGAATGCTAGAACATTGGTTTCGATCCTAATCTGCCAGTCACAGAATCTCACTGACTATGAAAGGACGTCTCAGTACGTGCCACGTATAAAAGTAAACATGAAACTCGACAAATGTTTATCACGACCATTTCTACAAAATCATCCAATGTAAAATAAACAAAAATACTCTTCACTTTTATTCAGAATTGAAATTATCAAGTCTGGTCATATCTAATTGCAGTTGATTAGCCTGTGAAACCTTACTTGTCGATTAGTTGTGCTTTAAACACTCATGTAATGGAGGACATTATATATTATAATGACCCCGATAGGATTCGAACCCGGAGCCACTGACTTACCCTCAAATGTTTTCTGTAGTTGAGAGTGAGTGGTGACTAGTATTCACTAGCTTTACAGTACATGGCTCAGAGTGTACTGTCTGCTGTTCTGTATGTATAAACACATTTATATACCGCAAAAGATCTTTCAATGAAAGAAGTTTTCGTGGTCTTACTAAGTTAAATGAGATGTACCGCCAATGACTCATGACAGAATATATATTTTATATATGTATTTCCTTTTTCATTCTTATTTTCGTGGTGGTATTTCCTCTTGGGTAAGAAGTGAAAATCAAAACCCTCGAAAATAACATTGTTTACAGTATTATCGATAACAGAGAGCAGGTGAATTGATATTGATATCGAAACAAATGATTCAGTAATCAGGGACTTAGCTAGCCCAGCAGAAATGTGTAAGCCCAGGCGAGGGGTCTGGGGCCGCCTAGGTCCCCAGGGGGTCGAGCGCAGGGCTTTGGTGGGGGATCAGGGGGGCGAACCCCCCCCCCCCCCCCCCCGACGGAAAATGAATTTCATGATTTCAAAGACGTTTTGAATCGTTTTCAGAGACAGTTTTTTAAAATTCATTTGACAACAAACTTCAACCCCTGACTAAATTAAAGACTTTATTTTGTTAGAAAAACTTGTCGATCGACGTCTGTAATCAAGAAGCCTTCTTCATTTTGAACTTTGCACTTTAACAACATTATAATCAGAAACGTTGAAATGATAGTAAGAAGTAGAATAGTATGACGTGTATAAAGTTCAGGAAAGCAATGCACTAGGCCTAGTTATTCAACAATTTTCTACTTATATTTTTTCATTTATCAAAAATATTAGATATCTATTTTCAACCTTAGTTTTGTAATTTTGTCCGACATACTCAATGCACGGATTTTTTATGTGTAAGCCCGGGTTTTTTCTTTCTATGGAAGCTACGCCCCTAGTAATACTCTCATTTATCGAGAAGTTAATTTCATACCGCTGTGCTGGCCCCGATGCACGACCGGATTTCACAAATGATTAGCAGCAATTGTTAGCTCTCGGGGTGTGAGTATCCTCGTGTGTACCGTCAAATCATAGCCGTGGACGTCAATCGATTCTAGATCCTCATTAATATTGTTAGGTATCAAACACAGCGCACCTTTGGGTCTGATATAGGCACGTCATTGTCACGTGGTGGGCAGCGTTTACTCTAGAGAGGGATCGACGTGGATAAATTACTGTTAATGGCATTACAGTCTGATATACTGTATTAACACAGTTTTAACTTTTAAACTATAAAACAACCTTGTCGTTATATTGTGTTTATCTATAACATTAAGGAAATCAGTGACAAACGTTACACAAAAATGTCAACCTCGGGATGGAACTATAACTAATATCTTTTTTTCATTTTGGAAATATTTAATAAAACATCACAATTCTATTATCAACATCTACATGAGCAAAATAACAGTAAATAAACAACACAGTAAGGAAATGTATCTCACTTCCTTGTCGATTACCAAAGACTTTCTCTGGACTCAAAGAATTAAAAACATCTTACCAGAAAAGTTAAATTAAAGAAAGCTTTAGTGTTTAAAATATAACGATTAAAATACATATAACAAAAAGAATACAGGTTGATTGTTGTGTCGGATAATGTTGAACCAATAAACTCTGTAGGCGAGAAAATAACACATGATTGTCATACATAGCAGCATTGAGTAAATGTAGATTTATAAATAACGTTTAAAATAAGAAACATTTCCATAATCATATAGTTCTTTTCTTTATAGACAGAAATACGTAAGGTAACGTCTGGTTCGGATTTGTAAGAAAAACAGTGTATATTATATGGACGTTTCACTTTTCTTATTACTTCACAATTAAAGTTTTATTTGAGAGTTTCGTTATAAAGCTATATTAACTGTTAAAATAAAACGTGTTCCAATATATATTTGCCTTCTCAGTTCATTAAAGTTTCTGAAACACTAATGTCAGTATTAAAATGGCCCCAAAAAGTTTTCATCATTTCGTTTGCTTGATATTATATTATTCGACAGTCGCAATTTCATTTTTTAAATAATTTTGTGGGCACTTATTTTCATGGGTTCATATATTACATATAAAATAATACTCGCGAAATCCTATGATTCTAAACTTTCATATCATATTTTACTCAAACTGTTGATTCATGGACAAGTGAATTCATCGATTAGGTATTCCTTCAACAAAAATGCAATATAATTTCATGTGAAGTAGATATTTAGTTGTTAAAAATGCATATACAGCGTAGTGTTGAAACATAAAGATTTTTACTGTATTGTAAGGATTTTTGTTTCATTGTTAAAAACACATGAGAATATACACATGTAAGCACATATCCAACGTTAGATCAAAATAAACCAAGGTCTTCTTTATATAGTAATTTATGCTTAAATAAATACTTTATTAGCCTGCTCACTCCTTACATGAGTTTGAACATTTACATAAGAAACAAAGTAGAGTCTTTATAAGCAGTTTACATTCAGCTCTAAATTTAGCATTAAACCCATTATATATTAAAGGATTCAGAACGCTACTTAAGAAATAAGTTCGTAAGAAGAGATGATAAAACACTTTGCCGACGATAGAAGCGTTCTCGTAAAAAAACACCTTAATATTACTAAGTCTCGTGATAGATATAACACAGTAAGGCACGAATGAAATTATAAACACCATTGTCACAACAAATAGTGTTGTAGTGGTTTTCCCCGTTCTATACCGACGTCCTGTGACGTAACTTCCGCTCGAGGTTGAAAACGTCTGACTAAATGCCGACGGTCTAGGGCTAAGGGACAGCGTCGGGCTGCGACTTGGTCGTGCCGGTTTCAATTGATTAACATTTTGAGAATTTTCTGTTGTGTTTCTCCTTAAATTCTCCACACTGTTATATTGTTTTGTGTTAAAACTATTGGATCTCCATATAAATCTTCCTTTCTTACATTTCCCGTTTTTTAACATTAAATTATCAGTCAGATATAGATCCTCACATACACTAGAATTAGACATGGCACTCGGCCTTCTGATTGGTCCAAATCTGTTTATCCCGTTCTTGTCCTTGCTTTGATGAGCCATGATATGACGACCTATGATGAAATAGAGAACCGCTAAAATTGTATCATATACTAAGTTAGAGCACAAAACATACCAAGCAAATATTGTCGTGTATATTGAACCCAAGTACTCGTCTGCATACAGACACGTTTTTTGTTCTGTTTTGTATGGATGGGTAAAGGTCCCATATAAAAAAAGCGCCGGCCATCCTGTGGTGAATGCCAGAATTACAGCTCCGGCACTTATTAGTTTCGCTGTTCGAATTTTCATTGGTCGCATTTTCGACCAATAGCAGATTCCCATAAGCCTGTCCCATCCTATGCCAACCAGAACTGTGGCAGAGGCACTATTCATGCTAAATGTTAAAAATCTCGATACTTTACACAAAACTGGATGGTCAAAGTTGTGGAAGTTTGCCAGAAGAGCTATCTCTGTTGGAAGTGAGACTAGGTTGTTAATGAGATCAAATACAGCAAGTGCTAGAATGAAGACACGCGAAGTTTTTTTGGTCCATTTGAAGTAGTATATATAGCAAACGAATACATTCCCAGGCACACCAATAACGAACAATATACAAATATACACCATTACAGGTATCAGATGGTAGTTATGTAAATCCTCGAACGTAGCAGTTCTTTCAGATGCATTGGTGACGTTGCTAACAGGATATGACGTCATAGGTGGAATGTCGGGATATTCTGAGTACGAAATGGTACCATTACTGATATCTTGTAACGACAAGTGTGATTTCGATGTTACCATGATTCACCTTTAAGTCGTCAAACTCTCTGGACCTGCAACAATTTAAACACACATTTTTTCTTAGTTTACCTCGATCCGAAGCAGTTTATCTCCAAAGATTTTTTTGCAGAGTTTTGTTATCTTTATATGCAATAGCATTTATGATAAATTCTAGTTGCAGAAAACTTTCTGACATAAATATGTCTAGCATGGCGTCCAGATTTAGATCCTATAACACACTGTAAACTATCGTTTGTCAGGATCAACGGCCGAATACTGGAGAAATCGTAGCTGTTTGGAATATATCATAGTTATACACAATCAACTCAACCATTCACCCTGCGACTTCCGCAATCATGGTGTTGTGAAAGCCTTGCTTTGATTGGTCGACTCTTGTCATCACCGTCCAGTATCCTGATGTATTACATCACAATCGTATCAATCGGGTTCTGGTAAATATTGTAATCTCTAAACCCAATCATTAATGAGGAAGGTACTATCTGTGTCGTTTATTGACAAATCTGTCTCGGACAGCACGCGATGATACAGCTTTCATTCTGCCCTATATATGTCTGACCTGAAATAGAAAAGAATATATATGACAGAATATATTGATTTGTACAGGACTTCAGGATTTTCAGACCATATTTGTTTATTGGTAACATATCTGCCTTCCTCGTTTACGTAGTGATAAATTGAGTTGCAGATTGGTTCTGATAGATGTGAATATGATCTATCCTATCAGGAATACTGACACCGTCAATACCTAGACTATCCGACTCGTTATTACGTGATGACACGTGCTCTCAGATGCTCAGTTAATCTGTGTAAGTCGTATATTTATGTTCCTGCTTACACTAATGTAACAAATTTCTTATGTGAATCTTGATCAGTGTGGTTATCAATATTAACATAATTCATGTTGAGTTTACACTTGAAAATGGCACACGAAAATAAATTATCGCAGTTTTATTTTATTCAATATGTTCGGATTATTTCTTTGCCAGGAGCATCGTCCCATAGACAAATATGGCCACTTTTATACCGGAACGGTAACTGACTTCCTGAACAACATACGGGAGGCCCGTCGAATGTTTTTTTTAAAGAGTAATTTGTGTAAATCACGTGCACACGAACACAATCACGACAACACAGGACTGTCCATATTCTTAACATCCTAAGAAACACAAACCGTTTTGAGTTGTGATCGAATTAACGCCTCGGACCTTTATTTGAAATACCGAAACCCCATCTACTTATTCATCACGACACTTTTCATGTTTGAATTGGTATGGCGTCTTGCAGCTTGATATCTTATACAGGTAAAATGTACTTTAAAATTATCAATTTAATTAATACGAAGTAAGCACAGGTCGAATTTAACAATCTAGTCCTGATATCTTTACTGCATGACGAAAATTTGGAATTACACAAAAAGGTCATCGTAAGCTAGTTGTGAAACAATACAGACAAATGTTCATGATATGTAGTTTACGATACTATAACAATTGAACACACTACGGGAGATTAACATTATAAGACACTGTCGTCTTCACAGTTCTAATGTGTACTAAAACAAATATATCGATTGAGACAGTATAGAAAGTAAGTTTTTTTCTTCGAAGCTATCTATCATCAATGGAAATTATTCGTGGTGGAAAGTTTATCAAACTGAAGCCCATTGTATGACTTTCACCTTCAGAATAGCCGGAAATGATACGTCACTTAATTTGATTAGTTGTACTAACTACAGTTATTGGACAAATGTTTCACATTTAAACAAACTCTAAATCAAGGATAAATATTAAAAAAAAAAATTTATCTAATAAATGATAGTCAGGTAGAAATGTTACACTGATAATTAAACAATTAATTAAGACAATGATAAAACAACATATGAGCTTATTGATATTTGACATAAAGTAACAATGTTGTCCATACGCAGTACCCCACCAATAAAGCAATCATGTTAAATGATATCAGTATATGAAATATAACCGCTGTGGATAAAAAAAGACATAAAAATAGTCAGGGTTGATATAACGATTAATGTGATTGGGTAATTGATGAAGGCTCCGCCAGAAGGAAGGTTGATATTGATTGGGTAAGGCTATCAACTGAGGTAACGACACGCATAGATCACTGGTGGTTAGAATGCTAATGACACATTCAGTGGTCGGCAGAGAGTTCTCTTCTTATTTCTAGGTAATTTGTCCTCAGAGTCTCTCATCGTATAAGGTTTCTGGTTTTACATAAATATGACAGTGTGTGGAATCCTCCTCACCTCACCCACCCAATTAACATGTTACACAATCTGCAATTGGTTTTAACAGTTCGTTTTTGATGTTACAATACATAGCTTCTCTTTATCGTTTAGTAAAAATTGTCTGTTTTGTAGATTTTGATATTTATGGAGTTTTAAAGGCATCAGAGACCACGTGACGAGGATGACAGTGACGGGCCAGTTTGTGGCGATTTCCACTTCCACGTGTTCTCAAAGTGCTCAAACGAATGGTATCATAGCTTCCGGTTCTCCTAGCTTTATAATGAAATCAAGAGGAGTAGGGCTTCATGTCCTTGCGGACAAATACCTTTTATGTGCTATGCTAACGTGCATTATTTGTACAAATAAAACGGACAGTCTTAACCTTAAGTGTGTAAGGACCACCTCCTAGACTCAAAGAGCTGGGACAATATATAACATTACTTGTAAAGATAGTTCGGGTCCTTGACAAAAATTGATTCTAAAATTGGCGTTGCTAGATTTTTATCGGGAAGCGGCTATTATAAGTTCCACATCTCAATATATTGTCAACATTTCAACATTTATCTCAATTAATTAAAACGTAGGAATTTACAATGCAATAATACAACAAACGTTTTTTACATTTATCTTTATACAATTAGCATATATGCAATATGCAAACGATGTGTTGTGTCTATGTCTACAGTCTGGTATGTCTTGTGTCGATGTCTACAGTCTGGTATGTCTTGTGTCTATGTCTACAGTCTGGTATGTCTTGTGTCTATGTCTACAGTCTGGTATGTCTTGTGTCTATGTCTACAGTCTGGTATGTCTTGTGTCTATGTCTACAGTCTGGTATGTCTTGTGTCGATGTCTACAGTATGGTATGTCTTGTGTCTATGTCTACAGTCTGGTATGTCTTGTGTCGATGTATACAGTCTGGTATGTCTTGTGTCTATGTCTACAGTCTGGTATGTCTTGTGTCTATGTCTACAGTCTGCTATGTCTTGTGTCTATGTCTACAGTCTGGTACAATTTGTATGTCTTGTGTCGATGTATACAGTCTGGTATGTCTTGTGTCTATGTCTACAGTCTGGTATGTCTTGTGTCTATGTATGTCTACAGTCTGGGTATGTCTTGTGTCTATGTCTACAATCTGGTATGTCTTGTGTCTATGTCTACAGTCTGGTATGTCTTGTGTCGATGTATACAGTCTGGTATGTCTTGTGTCGATGTATACAGTCTGGTATGTCTGGTGTCTATGTCTACAGTCTGGTATGTCTTGTGTCTATGTCTACAGTCTGGTATGTCTTGTGTCTATGTCTACAGTCTGGTATGTCTTGTGGCTATGTATACAGTCTGGTATGTCTTGTGTCGATGTATACAGTCTGGTATGTCTTGTGTCTATGTCTACAGTCTGGTATGTCTTGTGTCTATGTCTACTGTCTGGTATGTCTTATGTCTATGTCTACAGTCTGGTATGTCTTGTGTCTATGTCTACAGTCTGGTATGTCTTGTGTCTATGTCTACAGTCTGGTATGTCTTGTGTCTATGTCTACAGTCTGGTATGTCTTGTGTCTATGTCTACAGTCTGGTATGTCTTGTGTCTATGTATACAGTCTGGTATGTCTTGTGTCTATGTCTACAGTCTGGTATGTCTTGTGTCTATGTCTACAGTCTGGTATGTCTTGTGTCGCTGTATACAGTCTGGTATGTCTTGTGTCTATGTCTACAGTCTGGTATGTCTTGTGTCTATGTCTTCAGTCTGGTATGTCTTGTGTCGATGTATACAGTCTGGTATGTCTTGTGTCGATGTATACAGTCTGGTATGTCTTGTGTCTATGTCTACAGTCTGGTATGTCTTGTGTCTATGTCTACAGTCTGGTATGTCTTGTGTCTATGTCTACAGTCTAGTATGTCTTGTGTCTATGTCTACAGTCTGGTATGTCTTGTGTCTATGTATACAGTCTGGTATGTCTTGTGTCGATGTATACAGTCTGGTATGTCTTGTGTCTATGTCTACAGTCTGGTATGTCTTGTGTCTGTGTCTACAGTCTGGTATGTCTTGTGTCTATGTCTACAGTCTGGTATGTCTTGTGTCTATGTATACAGTCTGCTATGTCTTGTGTCTATGTCTACAGTCTGGTATGTCTTGTGGCTATGTCTACAGTCTGGTATGTCTTGTGTCTATGTCTACAGTCTGGTATGTCTTGTGTCGATGTATACAGTCTGGTATGTCTTGTGTCGATGTATACAGTCTGGTATGTCTGGTGTCTATGTCTACAGTCTGGTATGTCTTGTGTCTATGTCTACAGTCTGGTATGTCTTGTGTCTATGTCTACAGTCTGGTATGTCTTGTGGCTATGTATACAGTCTGGTATGTCTTGTGTCGATGTATACAGTCTGGTATGTCTTGTGTCTATGTCTACAGTCTGGTATGTCTTGTGTCTATGTCTACTGTCTGGTATGTCTTATGTCTATGTCTACAGTCTGGTATGTCTTGTGTCTATGTCTACAGTCTGGTATGTCTTGTGTCTATGTCTACAGTCTTGTATGTCTTGTGTCTATGTCTACAGTCTGGTATGTCTTGTGTCTATGTCTACAGTCTGGTATGTCTTGTGTCTATGTATACAGTCTGGTATGTCTTGTGTCTATGTCTACAGTCTGGTATGTCTTGTGTCTATGTCTACAGTCTGGTATGTCTTGTGTCGATGTATACAGTCTGGTATGTCTTGTGTCGATGTATACAGTCTGGTATGTCTTGTGTCTATGTCTTCAGTCTGGTATGTCTTGTGTCGATGTATACAGTCTGGTATGTCTTGTGTCGATGTATACAGTCTGGTATGTCTTGTGTCTATGTCTACGGTCTGGTATGTCTTGTGTCTATGTCTACAGTCTGGTATGTCTTGTGTCTATGTCTACAGTCTAGTATGTCTTGTGTCTATGTCTACAGTCTGCTATGTCTTGTGTCTATGTATACAGTCTGGTATGTCTTGTGTCGATGTATACAGTCTGGTATGTCTTGTGTCTATGTCTACGGTCTGGTATGTCTTGTGTCTCTGTCTACAGTCTGGTATGTCTTGTGTCTATGTCTACAGTCTAGTATGTCTTGTGTCTATGTCTAGAGTCTGGTATAAATTAAATCAATATGCGTATTCGAATATTCTAAACTGCGTTATACATTAACATGCAAAGCATTTGAAATATTTTTCTAACCAGAATTTTTATCGATATTTCAATTTCTGAAAACACAAGTCGTTCAGTGGATGTTAATGTCTGACTGTCATAGTAGTTAAAAAGACACAATGATCCATGGAAGAACTTTGGAACAATTTTTTTAACACTAAGCTCTTTTCTGAGGCTACATGAACGAAGTCCTATCATAATCGAAGTATTACACTGTAACTTCTGGATATCTATTTTTATCGGTGACGTCATGATTTTGTCATCGTGGAAGATCTACGAAGTACTTTTGTAGACATTGTAGCAATCCATCAGCGTTTAACGGTGACGTCATGATTTTGTCATAATTCTAGTCTTTTTTTTTGCTGCTATCGGTATTCAGTTGTTACATGATCAATGCTGTCTATCAGATTGTCGCAAAGGTCAAGGTCATCGAATTTAGTCTTGTTTGAATGCAACCAACATCGAAATGACATTTTGTAAAAGACTCCATGATAACATTGACACGACAAACTTATCTTATATAAGCACAGATGTATTCTATCACAGGTATATTCGCATTTATTATCATAACTAGGCAAATGACAAAGTATTGCAGCTTCTCTTTATACAATGTAATTTACTGATGCAAATCAAATCTAAAAATGTTTCTCAAGTGCATAATTCATATACATAGACAAACAACACATGTCCCAATGATACATAGACATAGACAAACAACACATGTCCCAATGGTACATATACATAGACAAACAACACATGTCCCAATGGTATATATACATAGACAAACAACACATGTCCCAATGGTACATTTACATAGACAAACAACACATGTCCCAATGGTACATATACATAGACAAACAACACATGTTCCGATGATACATATACATAGACAAACAACACATGTCCCAATGATATATATACATAGAAAAACAACACATGTCACGATGGTACATAGACAAACAACACATGTCCCAATGATACATATACATAGACAAACAACACATGTCCCAATGATATATATACATAGACAAACAACACATGTCCCAATGATATATATACATAGACAAATAACATGATTCCCCAGAAACCTTTATAACTGATTCTGAGTACATGTATGGCTAACATAAATAATTGTATACCAACGTGCAGTTCCCCAAATAACGTCGACACTGTGCTTATTCTGATCCGCTAAAAAATGAGAAGGCAGCAACTCAAAACTAAACAAAACAAAAAACAAAACAAAGAAAAGCCAAACTCAAATCTGATTTACTATGGTCAATTGTGAACAAAAGAAATATCAAAACGAAAATCCGGATAAGGGTGAAATGAGAGTGAAACAAGGTATTCCGGAAGGGTAAGCGTCTTCTCCTTTTATTGATGACATCCGCCATTAAATCTTGATCAATCCAAATAAATAAAGCCATGTTTCCAAATGACCCCGGGGTACACAACAAAGGAATCACTAGGCATACTAACAAGTATCAAACCATCCAGTTGTTTACCGCAAAAGGAAACATTTAAAATATTTCCAAAAATGATAAATATGATGACAGTATAATTTCTATACAATCTTTAAGAATCTACATCGCTCAAAATAATTTGTTATGAGATAAGTATGAACCCATGATATTGTAATATACCCAGATTGGTACGAATTGTCCGTATCACACCATAATTCTGACAAAATATCTAAAAAAAACCCAGAGATATGTCGGTACTAGGCTTTGGTTTAGGCAAATACTGATGTTATGTCACAGTACACTGGGGAAAAGAAAAAATAAGGCTGTGGGAAGTGAATTCTTAAATCAATTTCTTAATGGTAATCTATTACACAGAATCTTAAACACTGTAGGAATAGGACTGCACAGAACACACACCTTTCAATAAAGAATCAGAATTAGACATCACAGGGTGAAACAGAGAATCAACACGGAGTTATACAGCTGATTTGTCCTTCTAGACAGTCAGTGATGCTAGCGGTCAACATTTTGAAATCTTAAGAAGCAGACGACTTAGAGAAGTCAAAATTGGTCTAAATTAAAATGGAAATCCAGATGGAGTGATTCACAAACCCCATAATTCAATCAATAAAGCAACCTGATCATTTCAAACTAACGTCGAGAACAATCAGGACAAAATGAACCGCAGATACCATTACGAAGTAGAAACTTTACTAAATAAAACACCACTCACCGTTTAAGAGCGATCCAAAGCCAATATCCTTTCATAAGTTTCCAATATACATTTGTACAATGTATTACGCACCCAACGTATGAATCTCTGTATACAGAAGGTAATATGTTATGCCATCACCCCGCACGTCGGAAATAGCTCAAATCGGATGTAGCTGAGTCTACTTCAACTTTATAAATCGTAATTACGTCCTAGCTAAGTTATGGATTGTACGACAGGGACGGACGTAAATTGCCGTGCCTCGTTATCTCTCTATACATGAATAGCGCTCTCAGGTAGGTGTTGTACGCAAACAGTTGTCGATTGAGGGGGTAGTAAGGCGATATCACTTTATGATTTTATATCCAATTAATATCTCACATTTGTTAATTCTTGAATGATATAATTAGACATATTTTGATAGATAGAAATTTTTATCAAAAGTACAATTGTTAATTATAATTAATTTAAAAACCGATAAACAATTATTGACAAATTTCAATTAATAAGTCATCATTGTAAAATATATATTTCATATTATCAGAACGATATGTTGAACATATGACGCTTATTTGTCAGTAGTGTCATTGTGAATTATATTAATATAAGAACAAATATGAAACATGCAATTTCACTTAGAATTAAAGTGCAGTCTCGTGGAAATGAATGGTTTCTGATAGCCGTAATAATGTGAGATCCCATTTGTGCGCGTGTTTACACATTAATGCATTGACAGGCAATGCGTCATACACCATGGCCAAGGTTGATTTCCCATAGGTGACAGTACGACGGGGAGGTGGCCTCCACTGATTGGCTTCATCAATAACGGCTTATACAACAAGTATACCGGGTAGTGAATAGCTTCATATCATCAATAATGCAGTAGATATTTGTAGCATTTCAGTTTAAATATTTAAAAATGACAATAATGAATGTCAACACACTAGCGATAGTGATGAGTTCTGGGATATGCGCGTTTTCATTTTTTGAAAATAATTATTACTATAATAACTTTCTCATCAAATTACATCAATGGAGCGTCAGCTTAGAAGTATAATGTTTCTATCACACACACACCTACACCCACACGCACACCTACACACACACGCACACCCACCTACCACACCTACACACCTACACACACAACCACACACACACACACACACACACACACACACACACACACACCCATTCACCACTACACACACCACACACACACACACACACACACACAACCACACACACACACACGCACACCCACCTACCACACCTACACACCTACACACACAACCACACACACACACCTACACACACACGCACACCCACCTACCACACACACACACACATACACACACAACCACACAAACACCACATACACACACACCACACACACACACACACACACATACACACACACACACAAACACAAACACACACACACACACACACACACACACACACACACACACACACACACACACACACACACACACCACCACTCTCCCCACACACCCTCACATACACACACACACACACCACCCACACACACACACACACACACACACACACACACACACACACACATATATATATGTGTGTGATTAATGTAGTAATAGCAACAGTACGGACAAGCGAATTATCAAATTTTCAAGGCAACTTGCCGCTTTATCAAGACACAGATATTACATAAATTACATCACATACACAGGACATAAAACAAATACAAAGTTAGAAACTAAAAGTGTCAATTTAGGTGTCTCGATAATCTCTTCGGCCAATGAACTCCGAATGCTCTTTACAAGGGAACCCCCCCCCCCCCAAAAAAAAAAAAAAAAAAAAATTAACACCTCTTAAGTTGCTGTATTGAAATATCAGAAATATATAGATCTCGATATGTTGTGCACTGTAGCTGAAAATTCACTTGTCCGCACTGTCGTTATTACTTCATTGATCATATAACTATCCCAGTAATACGCATCCAACGAACATTTGTTTGTTAGGATCCAGTACCAATATTGGACCATACCATCTATATTACTCACTAGATTCTATATATAGAAGATCCAGTACCAATATTGGACCATACTGTCGATATTACTTACTAGATTCTATATATAGAAGATCCAGTACCAATATTGGACCATACTGTCGATATTACTTACTAGATTCTATATATAGAAGATCCAGTACCAATATTGGACCATACCGTCGATATAACTTACTAGATTCTATATATAGAAGATCCAGTACCAATATTGGACCATACCGTCGACATTACTTACTAGATTCTATATATAGAAGATCCAGTACCAATATTGGACCATACCGTCGATATCACTTACTAGATTCTATATATAGAAGATCCAGTACCAATATTGGACCATACCGCCGATATTACTTACTAGATTCTATATATAGAAGATCCAGTACCAATATTGGACCATACCGTCGGTATTACTTACTAGATTCTATATATAGAAGATGCAGTACCAATATTGGACCATACCGCTGATATTACTTACTAGATTCTATATATAGAAGGTCCAGTACCAATATTGGACCATACTGTCGATATTACTTACTAGATTCTTTATATATATACATGTATATATTTAAACCAGGAAAATTTCAGACACATTTACTAGCCTTGTCGAAGCGTTCCAAGAAAACCTCAGACACAGTTTCTAGCCTTGTCGAAGCGTTCCAAGAAAACCTCAGACACAGTTTCTAGCCTTGTCAAATCGTTCCAAGAAAACCTCAGACACAGTTTCCAGCCTTGTCGAAGCGTTCCAAGAAAACCTCAGACACTTTTTCTAGCCTTGTCGAATCGTTCCAGGAAAACTTCAGACACTGTTTAATGCAGACTGAATCAGATTTTTCTCTTCTATAATAACACACTCTCAAATAAGATTTAGCCTGATATTATCTATGTAGCCATCATTTCCTTATTGCAATAGTTTTCGATAACGTTTGTCTGGATGGTTATTGGTTCATGTATATATTTGCTCCATGCTCGAGCTGAGTAATGATTTGACGTGCTTCAGTCGTTGAGATATTGCGAGTTAGTTGCAAAATGGTTAATATATTTACAGTAAAATAATTTTCCTCCATCCGATCGGAACAAGAATGTAATCAAACGTCTTGCTCAGAAGGCAAATCCCTGTCTATTAGAAACAATCAAGTTAAAAAAAAAAACAAAATGAAAAACAAAACAAAAATATTAACAAAGAAATTACACACAAGTCAACAAATTCTGATATCAAACTTAAATTCCGTGAATTCAGAGTAAAACATGAACAAAAGAAAGCCACACAGAACAGAGCTGTTTCAGTTTAAAACGGTTTTGTAAATCAGATACGACAATGTTTTGTCTACTTAAGATGAAAATAAAAGACACATTGTCTACAGGTCGCTAGTGGTATGAGGATATGTGTGGTGGATACTGTTTAGAAGATTCGGAATACTTTACACAAAACACATGTTAGAAAATCTCTCCACTTCCCAACAAGTTTCATTTTGTTAGTAAAGCGAATTACAGAATCTCGTCAGTTAAGTTATAATCAATATGTTTCATATAAAAAACATATACAAGCACCGAATTCGGGGAGTGGTATAGACATGCCGTTTCATGATAATTCTGTACAGAATGCACTTTGTAGGTTGGAATAAATACAGTTTTCGAATGGCTCCGCCGGGTCATCAAGTAGAAGGAGTAACATCAAAGTCAAGAAAATCAGGCAAACTCTCCGGTCAGGGGTCAGGGGTCGGGGGGTCAAAGAAAATCAGGCAAACTCTCCGGTCATGGGTCAGGGTTCAAGGAAAATCAGGCAAATTCTTCGGTCAGGGGTCAGGGGTCAGGGAAAAACAAGCAAACTCTCCGGTCAGGGGTCAGGGTTCAAGGAAAATCAGGCAAACTCTTCGGTCAGGGGTCAGGGAAAATCAGGCAAACTCTCCGATCAGGGGTCAAGAGAGTTTGCCTGAAAAGGGTAGAAAGGCGCCTGAGGAAAATCAGAAATGATCGCAATAAACTAAACCCCACGTGAAAGAACGTGAACGCTGGAATCCCGGAGTATGACAGAATGTAACTCAACATGAATATAAGTAGGAATGAATAGATGAATTTCAGCCAAACAGGTAAATCTGGGTAAGCACAAGGTATAGAATTAACACAAGTGAGTTCAACATGTTTCCAATCAGTTGCTCGCATCTCTGGTCGTGATATTCATGTACTTGTCTTACGACTAGGGACGGTACATATGGAATTGGAAACTGACTGCCAAAAAATAAAAACATTGTTTCATCATCCCATGTTTTGTATCTGTTGAGTTGAATCGGTACAGACTGTCACGTTTCTTACTAAAAACATAACTGTTAGATAATTACTCGCCATTTGTTAGGAGAAGTAATCCAGTGTAACAGCTATAACATGGGTTATTAGTAATACGTTTCTAAACAATATCCATTAGCCAGTCATAATGTCCGTGTTTTATATCACAGGAACATTGTGTAAAACGTGCCCATATACCACACACGTAATTGTCTGTTATTCCATTTACTACTTTGAAGTTAAAAGAGCAACTGCGTGAACAGAAATTGAACGTACGGAAGTATACACTTCATATGTGATTGTTTAGTGCTTTTTGTGATGTAACTGACATACATGTATGTAACACGTAATGATTTATATCGTAACAAGATGTCACACGTACTCCATTCAGTTAAAATAAAAATAGAAAATTCAGATAAAAGCGCAATAACTGATAGATTTGTATAGAATCATAACCCAAACTAAAGTTCGATAAAACTAGAGAAACTGATATCGATCTCGTCACATGGTCAATTGGCGACTTCTAAATAGTGTTCAGAAATTCAAACTTTGTATGTAGTTCGGAAATATAAAAGGGTGAATTGGATTTCCGTAAAACAATGAACTGAGTATCACACAGCATACACGTTAGGACCTAGCACATCGTTGATAGTTTCTCATCTCATTACAACAAAGTACTTCTAACAATAACGATGGCGGTTGTTTGATTCACCTACATAAAAACAAGCGTGTTTATACTTACGCTATAATGTCAGTGTCATTAGACGCTGTGTGTAAGTTAGATCTGTGTGTTTAGGCTGATGATTATAACACATCTAAACTGGTCGTTATACCTACATTTACTTACAATGCAGAGAAAACAGTCTAGGACGCGCCAGTGTTCATGATATTAGAAAGGGTGTTTTTACACGGATGACAAGAAACGACAATGAACGCTGTAAAGAAAGGCTCTAAAAGGCTTGTTCTTGTGACTAGAGTAATTCCGAAGTGATATCACTTCGGAATTACTCTTCTTGTTAGACTGTATATTTGGATTACATTTAGAGACAATACATGGTCAGTGTCTTAAAAGATAAGCTGTATTTTGGCGAGGGTGGAAAAACGACAAAAGTAACGAGCCTCTAGCCACTTTCTAGCCCGAGCTAAAATACGGATTATCTTTTAAGACACTAACCATGCTTTCTATTTATCCTACAACATTGATTGAAAATCAGACAATGAAAACTGAAGTTGTTTTGTTGTTCAATATTTCTTTACCTGTCGTTGACGTTATGCTGAATTTTACCTGATAACGTATACGCCAAAGTAATTGCTCCGCGTAGAAATGTAGTTCCAAACTTAAACGGATATGACTGCAATTTTAAGAATTTTCGTTAACAAACTTATTCATTATAACATACAAAATTACGTATTTTAACAGTTATATATCTAATCTTCCAATAAATTCGGAAAGTAATTCCGTCGAATTTACGCACCTGCTAAAATAAAACCGCAAACAGCAAATATATATATATATATGGCAAATGAATTCCGACATTGGCAGCGCAAGTTGCAGGATAAAACAAACTATTTACAACCTCTTTTATCTTAATGGTTTGCAGTGACGGTAACTGTATAGTAGTATCGGAAAAGGTTGCAAATGTGTATAGTGTTAAAGTTAATCCAATGTAACTCCGTCACTGAAGCACTATGTACAAGCAAAAACAAAATTAGGTGGGATATAGCATACAGCAGTTACGAAAAACACCATGTTCTTCACAAGGACCACCACAGTCATATAATGGTGCTTCTTACGTAACAGTTAAATATGACGTAATGATTATTATTTCGTTACGTAACAACTTTCTGTTATGACGTAACGATTACCATCGTCATTAGGTAGTTATATATTTATCATTCTCAATATATCTAAATCCGGAACTTGTATATACTGTAAAATCAGTTATATTCGTTATTTTCTCAAACCATGAAATTTGAGTTCCACAAATTTTTTTTTTTTTACAGTAATTACGATATGTCTGGTCATTGTTCCGGTAAAAGAGCAACAAAATGAGTATTTTTCTGTTGTTTTTAGTGCAATGTTCAAAGATACCTAGATCCGCTACTATGTGTCTAAATCCGCGGACAAGAATTGGTCCCGAGTAATGAGGAATAAACAGCTTTCCCGTGAGGTTAGACCAATCGGTCGATTACCATTACTTTAGTCAGTCAACAGTCAATAAATATTTTTTTTTCAATTTTAGCACCTGACAAAAGAATAAAGTTACGTGGGTGCATGAATATGGTATTTAATTAGACTCTAAAACCGGAAATATTGGTCGATTCCAATCGCTGTAAACGTGTGCTGTTTTACCACAAGCCTTACCTATTGTTTTCTCCATCAATTCACTTTTAAGATATTCATTTTCTGCAGTTTTCCATCTCAAAAAGAGAGAAAATAGATCTCGCCTACGATAGAAAATTCACATTTATCTGTTTGTAATGTCAAGATTTTGAAAACAAATTATTGATTGCTTACAGACACCCTTTTTACATAATCGCAAATACGAGACAGAAGTAGAAGACCCACAGGCTTTAAGTTCGAACAGTCACCATAAAGATAATAAAGACATGGTTTAACAATGAATGTGTTCAGATAAAGAAAAACAATACAAATGTCAAAAGAAACTGATTTCCTTGTCGTGACAGGGCACTCCAAACAGTGAACGCTAAACAAAGATAGATGTAGCATGAGTGTGCACCGACCAAGTGGAGAAATAGCAGTTTTGATATGATAACGAGGCTGTTTGTACTTAGTTACAAGCAATCGTGGTCGTAAAAGGAAACATATTAAGCTTACATATCTTCAAATCGGTTTACAGAATCTGTTTAGATCTTTTTCACTATTTAGGTGCGCGCATTTTTTATTTCAGCACGCACGACGTGTAACAGAACGGGCTTACATTAACATCGATTACGTCAGCTTACAATACACTAATGGTAAGATCACTTTCTATGACAGACATAAATCAAATTATTTTTATCGCTAAATTTAAACGTTCAAGATAATTTGATTTACGTCGAACAGGGAAGAGTGATTTTATTAACAGTGTTTGTCGAAAGATTCGTGAATATTTCTCATCCAGCTTTGATATATATATATATATATATCTGTGTGTCTCTCTCTCTATCTCTCTCTGTCTCTCTCTATCTCTCTCTGTCCCTCTCTCTCTCTGTCTCTCTCTCTCTCTCTGTCTCTCTCTCTGTCCCTCTCTCTATCTCTCCCTGTCCCCCTCTCTCTCTGTCCCTCTCTCTCACACACACACGCACGCACGCACGCACGCACACACACACACACACACACAAACACACAAACACACACACACATACACACACCCACAAACATCTCATTGTGTCAATTGAATAATGGTATGACTTTGAAACCCGATAAATTCTGCGGATGTGACTTCAAAGGCTGTTACCCTTGGCAACTTGGTGATAATAACGTGTATTGTACTAGGGTCGATTGATAAGTTACGAAGAGGTTAAGCAGAAATATCATTTTTTCATCTCTGACATTCCCTAACTATTTAAGAAGGTGTACACGAAGACTGGTGCCATTTGATCAGTTTGTGTCGAATAGGTAACACTCTAAATTAAATAAGGCAAGTAACTTTTGCAAAACGGACAAAATCGCTGAAAGAGCAGTGATTGATTCAATATTTGCATAAGAAAGGTCTGGCACCTAAGGATATCCATACTGATATGGTAGCAACACTAGGGAATGACGCCCCTTCATATGCTACACTGAAAAGGTGGGTGATGGAATTTAAGCGTAGCATGCAGAGCCTTGTGGATGACGCCCATCCTGGAAGGCCTGTCACTGGAAGAATGCAAGAAATGGTCGATAAAGTCCATGATAGTGTTGTGGCTGACAGAGATACATGTATACATAGCCAGTACAGTTTAAGAGAAAATATAAGATTTAAGCGCCGCGGAAAACTTATTAAAAGTGTGTTGTTTTTACCAGGACAATGCCCCTGTTCACAAGTCTGTCATTGCCATGGCTGCCATTAACGATTGTGACTTTGAATTGACCGAGCATCCACCTTATTCGTCTGATCTCGCTCCATCAGACTTTCATCTATTTTCAAAAATTGAAAAAGACCATGTCCGGTACCCACTTTCGGTCAGATGATGACGTCATACATGCAGTGGAGGACTTTCTGAACAGCCAAGAAAAGAAATTCTTTAAAACTAGTGTTGAGGCCCTTAAACATCGGATTATGTTGAAGAATAATGCAATATGTCCGCCGAAAAGTCAAACTCTATAATATGCGTCTAACAACTTATCAACCAGCCCTCGTATGCATCTTTAGCCACTATATATCTGTCAGGCATGTCTACAATCGGGAGATATATCTTGCAGAAGCAATGAAGATTCCAACACAATCATGGTACATCCAACAACATATTTCCTTCGCCAGCTTCACGAAATGTTACAGTTTTTCTTCTTTAATTATACGTTTTAATAACCATTCACCATCCGTACCTTATGATTAATATCATATGTATTCCACAACTTAGTAGAAAAAAGGTAACGATAAGGAGAGAAAAAAATAATAAAAATCTATCAGTATATTCTATGGTACGAGAGAAATGTTTGTCATATTCAGTGAGAAAGCATTTCATTGCCATAATAGTAAGCGTCAGTTGAAACGCTTAAATGGATAGCGGTGTAACGCTTGACAATAAGGCAGCCCATTTTGAATGCTATTGCATAAATCTTTTATTATACGCAAATCTTGGATGGTAGTATCCCATTGTCATGTTGACAAGGTTACAATACCTCTGTAAAATATAGCACGATGTAACCGCTGACGTGGTCCACCGACTCATGACATCCATTGTCCCTAGTGCAACGCCCACGGTAGTCATTGTTTCACGTGGAGGGCCAACGCAATAAATGTTATTTGGCTTTTAGACATCATCATTCCAATACTCACTTTAATTCTGAACTAAAACCGACACATTATCGAAGAGTCAGTAAATAAATGCAGATTTGGTTACGATCATTGCTAGGCGACCGTTAGTGTTTTTTTTTTTGAGAATCACATTTGTGCTTTTGTTTTACTACAACAAATAATAGGACTGCAAACGTGTCTAATTTCACCCATTGTAACAATGTAGTAATACCAACCATCAAACATATCGATCATGTCATATAATTCTATAAAACATGCATAATTATATCAGATGACCATAAATACTTTGAGTCAGTGACGCTAACGTGTTTCTTCGGCAAATCTGTCCTTGTAGCCAAAATAGAACTCCCGATAACACAATCAGTAGAAGGGTTAAGTGTGACGTTTCGATGACTACACGGTCACTTTCAGACAAATGACCAGTGTGGAGCGTACTAGCACTGACGTCCCAGTGTACGAGATCAACACAGTCACCTTCATCAGACAAATGACCAGTGTGGAGCGTACTAGCACTGACGTCCCAGTGCACGAGATCAACACAGTCACCTTCATCCGACAAATGACCAGTGTGAAGTGTACTAACACTGACGTACGTAGTGCACGAGATCTACACAGTCACCTTCATCAGACAAATGACCAGTGTGGAGCGTACTGGCACTGACGTACGTAGTGTACGAGATCTACACGGTCACCTTCCTCAGACAAATGACCAGTGTGGAGCGTACTGGCACTGACGTACGTAGTGTACGAGATCTACACGGTCACCTTCCTCAGACAAATGACAAGTGTGGAGCGTACTGGCACTGACGTACGTAGTGTACGAGATCTACACGGTCAACTTCATCAGACAAATGACCAGTGTGGAGCGTACTAACACTGACGTACGTAGTGCACGAGATCTACACGGTCACCTTCATCCGACAAATGACCAGTGTGAAGTGTACTAACACTGACGTACGTAGTGTACGAGATCTACACGGTCAACTTCATCAGACAAATGACCAGTGTGGAGCGTACTAACACTGACGTACGTCGTGTACGAGATCTACACGGTCACCTTCATCCGACAAATGACCAGTGTGAAGTGTACTAACACTGACGTACGTAGTGTACGAGATCTACACGGTCACCTTCATCCGACAAATGACCAGTGTGAAGTGTACTAGCACTGACGTACGTAGTGTACGAGATCTACACGGTCACCTTCATCAGACAAATGACCAGTGTGGAGCGTCCTAGAACTGACGTACGTCGTGTACGAGATCTACACGGTCAACTTCATCAGACAAATGACCAGTGTGAAGTGTACTAACACTGACGTACGTCGTGTACGAGATCTACACGGTCACCTTCCTCAGACAAATGACCAGTGTGGAGCGTACTGGCACTGACGTACGTAGTGTACGAGATCTACACGGTCACCTTCCTCAGACAAATGACAAGTGTGGAGCGTACTGGCACTGACGTACGTAGTGCACGAGATCTACACAGTCACCTTCATCCGACAAATGACCAGTGTGGATTGTACTAACACTGATGTACGTAGTGTACGAGATCTACACGGTCACCTTCATCAGACAAATGACCAGTGTGGAGCGTACTAACATTGATGTACGTAGTGTACGAGATCTACACGGTCACCTTCCTCCGACAAATGACCAGTGTGGAGCGTACTAGCACTGACGTAAGTAGTGTACGAGATCTACACGGTCACCTTCCTCCGACAAATGACCAGTGTGGAGCGTACTAGCACTGACGTAAGTAGTGTACGAGATCTACACGGTCACCTTCCTCAGACAAATGACCAGTGTGGAGCGAACTATCACTGACGTACGTAGTGTACGAGATCTACACAGTCACCTTCATCAGACAAATGACAAGTGTGGACACGTAGTGTACGAGATCTACACGGTCAACTTCATCAGACAAATGACCAGTGTGGAGCGTACTAACATTGATGTACGTAGTGTACGAGATCTACACGGTCACCTTCCTCCGACAAATGACCAGTGTGGAGCGTACTAGCACTGACGTAAGTAGTGTACGAGATCTACACGGTCACCTTCCTCAGACAAATGACCAGTGTGGAGCGTACTAACACTGATGTACGTAGTGTACGAGATCTACACGGTCACCTTCATCCGACAAATGACCAGTGTGGAGCGTACTAACACTGACGTACGTAGTGTACGAGATCTACACAGTCACCTTCATCAGACAAATGACCAGTGTGCAGCGTACTGGCACTGACGTACGTAGTGTACGAGATCTACACGGTCACCTTCCTCAGACAAATGACCAGTGTGGAGCGTACTGGCACTGACGTACGTAGTGTACGAGATCTACACGGTCACCTTCCTCAGACAAATGACCAGTGTGGAGCGTACTAACACTGACGTACGTAGTGCACGATATCTACACGGTCACCTTCATCCGACAAATGACCAGTGTGGAGCGTACTAACACTGACGTACGTAGTGTACGAGATCTACACGGTCAACTTCATCAGACAAATGACCAGTGTGGAGCGTACTAACACTGACGTACGTAGTGTACGAGATCTACACGGTCACCTTCCTCCGACAAATGACCAGTGTGAAGTGTACTAACACTGACGTACGTAGTGTACGCGATCTACACGGTCACCTTCCTCAGACAAATGACCAGTGTGGATTGTACTAACACTGACGTACGTAGTGTACGCGATGGTAAGGAACCGACCATCTTTTTCGACTGTACTATAATCCTATGTCCACTAAAAAGTGTGACCAATTGGTACACAGTAATGGAGAAAAACAATTGCACATTAAGGTGATTACAATGTACTTTAGTCTATTTAAATGTTCTACTGGTTATCTTATCAGAGCTTCCATTCTATTGAAACGTCCTTGTAGATATTTCGGAAACGCAACTTAAGTTCGTTTTGTGATTTTACTAAACCTTTCTTTTCCATAGATGCATTACATGTACTTGACATTCTGTGTTGGCAAAAGCATTAGAAAACGGGCAGGCAAGCAGAAGAAACCATTGTTTTTTTTCAATTTAAATTTCTTTTAAAATTTGATTTCACTTGATACAATTTCTAAATTTCAGAAATGCTTTCCAATGTAATATATTTTTGTTAGCAGAAATAAGCTGTGATTCCAGTGATGCTTTTTATCAGAAAATATTAGTCGGTTGGTATAATCAGGAATTTCTCTTCCAGAAGTTGTATTGTCTACAGTAATAATGTTGTATTTTACGGAAGTAAATTTTGAGCCCTTTGGTCTTCTAACCAATAACATATCCTGGAAATTCAATAATCAAGGCACGTCTCTATATATCACGAAACAAGCACTGTTAGCTGAATCATTACGTCAGATAAATTCAGATTTATCATTTTCTGAAATCGTTTTCGAAAATATATGTAATTAAAATTTTGCTTTGTCACCTTAAAAACATTCCCCACCCCCACCTACCCCCCAAAAAGACGTTACATGTTTCGCGTAAATTTGTTAACATTGAGGAATAGTATCTGTTCGTACCGTTAAGCTTCGTGTAACATGTCCAGCATCGAAATAGAACACCGACAACAAGGGAATATGTTTCCGTAAATGCCTACTTAAGAAACTGTTATAGCCACTTCCTTGTCACGAGATGACGCGCAAGGCAAGGTGTCCAAAAATCGTCCACAGAGAGCCAAGACTACCAGTGAATAAAGTCATCACTCCTGCAGAATCTTTCCCCAATAATAAGGCTGAGCCATTTTAAGAGAATAGTATATTACATATATAGAGAGAAATGACCTAATGTGTTACTGTAGATGTACAGTCTAGAGCTGAAACTCTTTATGGACGAAGAGGCTTGTGAAAGTGTCCCTGTTTGATAGATTTCTCTCAAGTTTACCAATAAGCAGTTCTTGTCATTGATAATCAACCAATTTACAACTAGAAAATGGTCAAGGAATGCGTCACAATACGGTCGTTTATAACTTCCCACAGTTTGTTTTGTAAGATGGCTGTTCCTGATATGAATACATTATTAGCGTTTCTTTTGCGATTATAATAGATGATGCTTCGTCATTACATTTGGTGCTATGTAAGACACGCCTTAAACACACATGAATAAAGGAAATCACTGTTGCTCTATAGGATAACATATAACTCGGGTCTATTTTGTAATGTTCTGAATGTTCACATATATATTTCTTTTCCCATTAGAAAAAATAGCTGCAATTACATTAAGCGATCAAATATTCGTCGAGGTTCGTACAGGAAGTCAATCTATTTTATGGGAGTCTTAGATGCAAGTCCGTGTTCTCAATATTTTAGAACTAGATAAAATAGGAATATTGGACGCAATATTATAACACTTCCATGTGTCGTCATACAAGTTCGATATATAAACATTGAAAGTGGTTGTATTTATCAAGTATTTATAGAAGGACACTCACTTTTCAAAGGTACAGAAGTATGCATGTTTTTTTCAATTTTCTAATAAATATGGACCATTGTTTAATCGAGTTTGAATAAAACAAATTGTTAACGTCTACATGAGACTAAAATCGAAAGACTTTAATGTGATCGGACGCGAAAGACCAACTGTTGACTCCTGGAGCTTTCCTCACAAAGTAAGATCCCCCCCACCGCCCTCGTTCTTATTCGGGCCAACAAACGTAATTAGAACAAGCAATAGTATCTTATAAACCACTAAAAATCATACATACGCTATGTATTGTATAGAAGAAACATAGCGAACTCTCGAAATGGAGGATATGATTCGTTTATCGACTGAACGGCTTCAGATATCACTTGTACAAATTTACCAATGGTGATTCCCTATAGCTGATCACAAACCTATTTAATGTGTTTGAAGCAACTTACATTAAAAAACATTAAATTTACAGACACACTATTTATGTAATTACATCCAATTAATAACACAGTTATTGTAAATTAATTGTGGAAATATTGTGTTGTTATCGGAGGACAAGAGTGAGTTATTAATTATTATAGATTTTACTAACAGTGATATACGGTTGAGTAACCTTAAGTACAGTGTATATAAAGAGTTCATTTCCTCTGATTTAATGAGATATTGATAAAACTTATATACTGAAGATTTACACAAGATTTCCTGAGATTTACTGACTCACAATATTGTCTCAATACAATATAAACATGGTAGTTACCCTGGTCAGTGGTCATTGTGCTTCCGAGTTTAAAAAAAGTATAAATCGAAGACATAGTTAAAGAATCGGAATATAAATGTACGTATCTCATATATGTATGTATTTGTTGAGAGAGGACACATTTTAACAGACGTGAATAGAATGTCTCTTAATGTTATAAAATGTCTGCTTTGATGCATCTGTTAAAATTTGTCCTCGCTTAATAAATATTGGGAAAGGTTAAACAAATCTTCAATAATATCTCAGTCAACCTTTTAGACATAGATTTGGAGTAATAATATTAGTCACTCTCTGGTTCATTTAAACTATGAATACCTTACGTCAGAAACAAATTAAGGCGAATATATCTATGGTAGACAAACAAATGGTTTCAAACAAAATATTAATAAACACTTAAACAAACTGACCTTTCGAAGAGCGGAGATACCAACACGCTTCTGGTCCGAGTTGGATGGCTTGACTGAACACTGTGTGTAATGATTTTGTGGCTTTGCGGTAGTAATGTGGTCACAGAGCAGCGCGCATTATATGATACAGGGTGTAACGACTTTATTGTGTACATTTCGGGCAATCCCATTTACAAAGTGCCGTAAATTACATAGAAGGATGATTTATTAAATTGATTACACATACATTCAGGTTTAGGATGATTTCAACATTGTGTTATAATGACATACTCACAAACATACATAAAACAATGTACATTGTACGTGTTACAACTTATCACAATATAATTACGTTTTATTTTTTTTGTGGATTTGAACATTTACCGTAATTCGTATCCGCATTCAAAGAGATTTTATATTATCTTTGCCAATCCTTTCTGTCACCCATTAAATATATTGCGTAATCACGACATACCTGTGCAACTCACCTGTGTAAGTGAAGGACGTTCATTACAACATAGACACTACCTAAACCAGTGAGGTGTGTGACGTCATCGGTGTGTATAACGACCCAGTTCACATAAGGTTAAAGTTGCTACGGATTAATCCGGTTCTTAACGTTGGATTAATAAATAACGCTTAAACGAAACGATACAATCACTTATAGTGTAAAATATAGCCCCCGTTAGCAGACAGCTTGAGTCTAATTCTGTCTATATAAATGAAAATATAAACATAGACTGTCTGCTCCTTGTATATTTAGTCTGAATAGTAAGTTATAGTATCAGATTAAAACATGTCAATGTTTTTAACATATACCTTGTTGTAATAGCATTAGTTACGTATCTATGTAAGTAGTACATGAAAATATCTGGGCCCGTATTCATGAAACCATTCTCATGTTCAAGCATAGATTTTGTGCTCAAGCAGACTTTTTTTTTTAATTCGCCCAAATCATATAATATAATACAAATGTCAAATATAAACATTGAATATGACCTCGACTTGAAGTCTTTTCAATTTGTTTAAAAAATCTTTGGCAAAATCAGTCTTATTTATTAATTTGTAACTTAAACAAGGCATAAGGCTTGAGCATGAGAACGGTTTCATGAATACGGACCCAGGTGTTTATTCATTGTTTGAACAAATAAAATGTTTCAATATATATATATATCATTAATTACTTATTAAACAATGCTGGGATCTATATTGGTTTTAATGTTACAGTAAAACACTGTTAACAAAGGTATTAGAAACTTGTCAGATATCTCGAATAGTCGACATTTTAATGTTTATCGTTATTATGACGAGGTAGATATAAAAAAACACTTATATGAAATACTAAATGCAAGAACAGCCGGGGTCCTTTTGAAGCGTTGCAGCTGGTGGATCCCTAACTGCACACTATAAGGAAGGACCGTTGCATGTCATAAAAATTAATTAGGCTGAAGTGTCTAGTTCAAGAAGAAAAGATATCAGCACAGACCGGCCCGTTTCTCAACTTTGCGAGGAATACAAACCGTCACTGGACCTAGAACCTTGACCTGAAGTAAGGTAGGTCAATTCTCTGACAAACCGTCATTGGACCTAGAACCTTGACCTGAAGTTAGGTAGGTCAACTCTCTGAATAAACCGTCATTGGACCTAGAACCTTGACCTGAAGTTAGGTAGGTCAACTCTCTGAAAAACCGTCATTGGACCTAGAACCTTGACCTGAAGTTAGGTATGTACAGTATTTCGCATATTTAAAAAAAAAAGAACAATGCTCACGGCAACTTAACATTGAATTAACAAATTGATTCCTGATTATCCAGACTTGCGGTTTACAATAATGTGTTAAGTATAATCTGTAGTTAAATGAATTTATCCTCACTGTTGAGTGTGACAGGAAACACGTTATGTTAACTTCAGTTACTGTCGGTTTCCGGGGATATACTGGGTAAGGTATAGGGGCCAAGGCTTGGATTGTAATCTATAGACCCTCTTTACTGTCATTAATTGTTTTATTTCATCGAGAAACTTCCCAATTATCATTAAAGTAGATGACTTTTCTAGATTTTCGATATACACCCCAATTTACTGATCGGCAGGAGGTCGCGTGCACGTGGCGCAGTGGTAATGCACTCAACATTGACCTAGGCGATCTATTATAGGAGGGTATTGGTTCATCGAACAGACCAAGTCAGTTTTCCTTTGAAGTTTTGGTTAATATGATTTTAGTATTTGTTTATATACAATATAGTGTTGTTTAGATACATTGTAGTGTTGTTTAGTTACATTGTAGAGTTGTTTAGATACATTTTAGTGTTTATATACATTGTAGTGTTGTTTAGTTACATTGTAGTGTTGTTTAGATACAATCTAGTGTTATTTAGATACATTGTAGTGTTGTTTAGTTACATTGTAGTGTTGTTTAGATACATCATAGTGTTGTTTATATACGTTGTAGTGTTGTTTAGATACATTGTAGTGTTGTTTAGATACATTGTAGTGTTGTTTAGATACAATCTAGTGTTGTTTAGATACATTATAGTGTTGTTTAGATACAATCTAGTGTTGTTTATATACATTGTAGTGTTGTTTATATACAATCTAGTGTTGTTTAGATACAATTTAGTGTTGTTTAGATACATTGTAGTGTTGTTTATAACCATTCTAGTGTTGTTTAGATACATTGTAGTATTTGTGAAGATACGTTCAATTATGTATTAAGAGACAGCGTAATCTGACGTATTTAGACTGCGGAAGTAGACTTACAGCCGAGGAGACGATACAGGTTATGCGAGATTAGATCTATGTAAGTGTAATACATGTTTTTAGACCTGCATGATTCAGTCAATACATTTATTTCTCTACAGGTTTCATCGTCTGTCATTTCTATCATTCTTTTTACTTTTTCCAGATGTATTTTGTTGACGTTGAAAACTTTCCCGAGAGAGATGAAAATTGACCAGTAACATGAACATATAAAAGGAAATATTCTCTAGGTATCAATTGGATTTCTGTATAATGGAAGTAAGTGTTTTAAGCTTGCGTCATAGTTGTTTTAGGGCCTTTTAATTTAGAGCGACATATTGTCAATTAAACTAATTGATACAGGTTTTAAAAATTCTATCTGTGCCTTGTCAGCACTTCAGCTAATAGATTAATGAACTAGAACTATACATCCGTTTTGTAAATTAATTATTTCATGTTTAGGGAATTTATGAATGTTGTTCACGAAACTTATGATCGGAAATGATTATAGTATCTTAAAATAACAAAACGTCCCGAGTTTCAAATTAATCTTCGTGGAATTGTAGATTGTTACACTAATGGACCAAGCGCGACATGATCAGACTTGATGGAGATTAATGACGTCATTCATCCCATCCCAATTAGAGAACATGTGCACGTGCACAAGCAAATCTAGCCACTTTACAGTTTCAGAAAATCAATGGCTCTTCTATCAATCAAGCTACCAGAGTATCCGAAATAAATGCACGTGGTTGGAATGGTGACAAACAAACCTATCTACATCCGCTCAGAGAATCGAACCCCTGACATCCAGGTGAAAGCCGAGTGCTTTACAACACGACACCTGACCAACAATTATTCCGTATTCTTTAATTATCAGCGACTATAACTTACTATAAAAGAGATTACTTTCGAGATTTTTTTGTTTTTGTTTTTTGAAATAAAACTAACAGAGAAAATAGATCATACCGAAAACATCTGGAGAGTCACAAAATACAGTTTTTACCGAAGGTTATAAAGGACTGTATTTACTTCGCTGTTTCACAGTGTAAAAACTATCCAACAGAGTGAGAGAGGTAGATGTGGCGTGTTACTGTTATATGGATTTCATTCATTTTTCGACGATCTTTTTAAACAAAGATATATGTTCATGTCAGAAATGATAACACACGTGTACATGTGCGCATGCCTCAAAAATATTGTGAATTTTGAAAGATATTGAATGTTTAAGACAACTACGAGCCACAAAATCAAATTTCAGAGATGACATCATGATTTCCTTCGACTCATCATACAATGTAAATTCTTATTTTTTTTTTAGGTCGATTTTCTTTCATTATAAATCGTTTTCATTACCAGGATGCATTTGAGCACGTGATTAAAACTAGGAACTATGTTTATTTGTACCCTTTTTATGGCATCATTTCAATAACAAACATATTTCACTGTCATACCTGAAAAGTGATACAGTATCTTAGGGACAGTATATGTATATCCGCTTAAACTGTTGTTAAAGTTAAGAATATGTTTTTACAATAAATAAATAAAAGATTGTGCTTATGTTAAGCGATATCCTATTTATCAGGTTTAAGTTAGTGAGGGTTATCAACTGAAAATGCTATTTCCGTCGTCATCCGTCAATGTCAGATACAATCTCGCTTTCATTTGTCTCTACGCAAGACCGGTAGTGTCATTGTCTATCTAATAACCCAGAATGATGACCGTAGTAATTGTTCCGGATACGTCCATAACATCATTAGTACAAGATACAATATATTAGCAGACCGCGGACGGTTTGATGTGAATCTGAAACTGACTTCATTTGACCATTCAAATAATAATGTGTCATAATTTTATTTTCCATTTTACAAAATTCCAAACAGCCCCTTTCCGTTTTGCTTAAGTTTTACATATGATTTATGATTCATACTAAACATTGCTGAAATTGAACGATCGTTCTAATATATCCGGATTTCCCATGCTACACTCTGTCCAGGTCAAGACATTTCAGGACGACAGCACTATAAATATGTCCTTAATCGACTCATTCATCCCTGGGCACCGTGAGAACGCGTGGTGAAGTAACAAACACTTCGAAATCAATTTTTCTATTTTGTCATAATAAACTCGGGGTATGAGAGCGTGCTTAAACTATTCCCCAATACCAATCTTTGTTTGCTTGCGTGAGTTTCACATGTACCTTAGATTTTCCCGGATGTACTTGGTCATGTAAACGTGCGGTTCACAACACAATTCAAACAAAATATTGACTTTCACCGTTTGACGTATGGCAGGGTCGAAAAAGCCTACTAGACACGATCTTTTTGTGAGAAAAAATGACAATCATCAATAAATGTTAAAATCAGTGTGGTGCGCGTGATTTGATACATGGAGGTACTGGAGAAGGTTATGGGGGTCGTTAGACCTACATGTACATACTAGTAGCGTGTTACAATATCCCTGGTTAGTTACACGTATGTGGCATTGTTTAATAGGGCATATATGTTTTATATCAATGATTATGGATATATATATATATATATTGTGAAATTGTAAAATTCTTCAATAATGTGTAACATTGACTTCGTCTATCGTGTTATGTAAAAATGTATTTTAGAATGCAAATACGAAAATGACACAAGATAAACAACGTAGCTGACAACCATAAACAACACTTTAATGAAAATTACCACAGCCTCGATCATAATTACCACAGCCTCGATCATAATTACCACAGACTCGATCATAATTACCACAGCCCCGATCATAATTACCACAGACTCTATCATAATTACCACAGCCTCGATCATAATTACCACAGCCTCGATCACAATTACCACAGACTCTATTATAATTACCACAGCCTCGATCATAATTACCACAGCCTCGATCATACTTACCACAGCCTCATCATAATTATCATAATTACCACAGCCTCGATCATAATTACCACAGCCTCCATCATACTTACCACAGCCTCGATCATACTTACCACAGCATCATCAAAATTACCACAGACTCTATCATAATTACCACAGACTCTATCATAATTACCACAGCCTCGATCATAATTACCACAGCCTTGATCATGATTACCACAGACTCGATCATAATTACCACAGCCCCGATCATAATTACCACAGCCTCCATTATACTTACCAAAGCAGAATCAGTATGTCGTTTGAGAACAAGATGTATGACTTGGAGGAGTTTGAATGCTGAAACATTCTACTGTAATCAATGTCACTTCCCGTGTTTATTGATATCTTTAGTATTGGATTGTCGCAACATCATTGTCAGTTCACCGGATATCCGGTATTTCTGAAAGGTTATAGGGGGTGGGGTGGGGTCAGACTCAATAATCAAGGATATAAAAGATATTTTGGAAATGAATATAGCAATAAAGATCAACTACAAATTAGTCTCTGTCTCCTAGAATGTTCTGATTATCATTAAATACAATATCCATTCCTTATAGATGTGTGTTATCTCATTACATTCACGGTGGACCAACTGGTTTGAAGCAGAAAAAAAATCGTGAGAGAATACCACGTCTGCCACTTTACATGTACAAGTTAATTCAATAGGACTGGAAAGCCTACATATGTTATTGTCTGTAAACGATTCACACAAATGCATAATACGTGCCTTGTCGACGGAAAAGTTCACTGCAAAAGTTCACCATGTAATCTTTGTAAACTATGGCATTCGAAGTAGTCTCATATCATGACAACCAATTGTTGTCAGTTTCACGAGCTCGATACAGATTTATTCCACACGCAGTGACACAATCTCAAACTTAACCACTAACCAAGGTCTGCCTAGCTAGATAGATACGCCATTGAATTGATAGTTTATCTGTTTACCTCTTCTACAAATAATTCCTAACCACGAAACACGTATCGTCTGCTGAAATAAATAAAATAACGAAACATGTGCGATATAATTTATGGACAGCATATCTGCTTAAAATAAAATATGTCTTTAGATTATGTTTAAATCAAAGAGACGCAAGTGTTTAAACAATGGGAACGAAATTTTTTCTGATATAGACTTCCGGTATTCGTTAAACACCCATACTTGAACAATAATAAACCAATTGAACAACTCGCGTCATGAAATACAACATCAAATTTCAAAGCGAGTTAGGGACTACATGTAACTCTTACTAGATGGGACGGATTGGTCGACCCTCTCCAGACCACAGATTTACATGTCGGGGATATATGTACAGATGTACTAAGGATGTTTTCGTCTGGTTTTTTTCTACCCAATTACTAGTTAAGCGAAGCTAGAACAACAACGCCGATTCTTTGGTCTCATTAAAGGTTACGTCTAATTTACCGCCTCAACTGAACTTTCCGGTGAGGAACGGCGGCAAGACAATAGTCAATTACTACAAGTTCTGATACACAAACACTCGTCATCTGTGGTTAAGTAAGAGTGGGGCACCTTATGTGTGCATCTTAATAACAACTGTTAGGAGAAGGGAGAAGTGGCCGGAGGGATACACTTTTGGGAAGGTTGGGGTCAGTTGGTGAGGGTAGCAGGAGATACACTTTTGGGAAGGTTGGGGTTAATTGGTGAGGGGAATGAGGGATATACTTGGAAAAGCGGGGTTAATTAGTGAGGGGAGTGGGAGATACATGTACTCTTATGAAGATGGGGTTTGATTGGTGAGAGAAGGGGAGGGAGAATACACTAGGAATGGGGTTTAATTGGTGTGGGAAGGCACGTATACACTTGTAAGGATTGGGGTTAATTGATAAGGGGTACGGTACGAATTGGATACACTTGGAAAGGTAAGGTTTAATAGATGAGGAGAGGAAAAAGAGGGATACACTTGGAAAGGTGAGGTTTAATAGGCGAGGAGAGGAAAAAGAGGGATACATTTGGAAAGGTGAGGTTTAATAGATGAGGAGAGGGAGGAGAGGGAGGAGAGGGATACACGTTTGGTAATGTGGTGGTTATTTGGCGAGGAGAGGGAGGAGAGGGATACACGTTTGGTAATGTGGTGGTTATTTGGCGAGGAGAGGGAGGAGAGTTATTTGGCGAGGAGAGGGATACACGTTTGGAAATGTGGTGGTTATTTAGCGAGAATCACTTTAAGGTGAGAATTGAACAGTTTATTTGTAAATATTCAACAGATGGTGGTCATCAGTATCGTATCTCACGTTATTTGACTTCAATATAAAATTATTTTATTATCATTTTAATTATTAAACATATTATCTAGGGCTCACTAAAACCACTACTCTATAATTTTACGAATTAAGAACAGAGCTGTGTGCATTCATTTGTTTAGTTGTATATAAAGTGGACAACTGTCACTTGTATGTAGAATGAGTCTGTGGGGCTTTTTTTCTGGTGGCTAAACAACATGCAGCATTCAAGGTGAAATTGTCTCACCCAACCAGAACAAGACTAGACCAACCGTGACCTCAGCTTTCTGAAATCCTTCCGAGTTAAGATGAAACTACACACCTGAGATACCACCTGAGGCTGAACTTTGTGCTGCTCTACCCATCGATTCAGTTTCATGAGATAAAAGAACTAATGACCATAAAACACGGCCAAATCAATCTATCGAGGATAATAGTATGGTTGATATATACTATTTTAATATAGCTCAAAAAGCATACAGCCCATATTAATTATATTTGGTTATCTTTATATAAACTTTTTCGAGAGATTTCCCCTGTGTACGGGCCGTATTGATAACCCAGACAGATAATACATATGTATACATGGAACGAGACTACTTTCTTAAAACAAACATGTATCCAATTTCAGTTATGAACAAATGGTTTCAACACATTGACTGATTTTTGGGAAAGTACACCACCAGGCCCAATTGGGATCACAGAATTACAAATTTACATTTGCACGACAATGTCTATATAAACAGACCTAAAAGATGCGTTATCTAAACAAATGTCATGTTGAGTGCCTATTCTGCGTCAAAATGACTTCCACCAGATGGATAACACTTACGATAATGAATAATTTATTTTCGATTGAATCAATTTAAAATCTACTAAGTAAATAAATAAGGGTTGTAAACGAAAACACTGAACGGTTTCGTTATGGTATTTAGGGTCGCTATAATGAGTGTCGCTGGCGAGTCATATGATGTTTACCTGGGAAGCTTTGGCATTTATATCGACTATATATGTCAAAAGAAGAAACAGGACTCTGTGCATACATTGACAATTTCAATAACATTGTGACGTCACAAGCGTAACAAATTGCAATTTTAACCATCATACACAACAGACAGGCAAGAAAATGGGTGACAATGGCTTCCAAGAAATTACTTTTTCATCTATTTACGAAGAGTATGTTACGTAACGTCATAGATTGTTGGAACTCTTTTGTTAATGGAGATTATAATGTGATATTGACCCCAGAACTCCTGTAACGATGTTTACTTTAAGAACTTGCCCGACAGTTAACATTATAACATCACTTCATATCATTCGGTTGGAACGCTAAGCTACGTAACCTTAGGTGAAAACAACTCGTGGCGGTCAGACAGCTGAGAAACGGACCGGTCTGTGCTGACGTGGCCTTGGATAAACACTTCACCCTTATTGCTTTTGATGGTGTTACCCCTCTATGTTGTACTATCCTTATGTTATACAACCGTTCTCAAGTACAAATGTTGAGCATTAGCACAAGTTGCAACAATGATAACAGGTATGGCCTGAGTATCGAGCTTAACAAGTTCCTCCTTCCACGGCCACACCAGGACTGACTCTATTTGCTGTGATCTTACAGTTTATCCTAAAGTAATTATTATCTAATTCTGATAGGGAAAGTGTCTTCTACTGATCTACAATTAAACCGTGAACAGTTAATGTCTCACTGGTGGAGAGCATGTCCAGCCAATGTTTCACGGCATGATTTTGACACTAAGGTGACCGCAATTAACCTATCTGTCTGATAAGCCAGCCGGTCACTTTAAGGTTTAACACAAATTATGTTCTAAACTTGAGTGACAAATTTCACCATCAACAGATGGTATACAACGGACCTCCCGCGTGCCTTTCAGTGAGGTAGTCAAGAGCTGCTGCAAGGAGACCCTTGGGACTGACGGTGTAATGAACCAGACAAACACTACCTGTGATATACCACACGTGGTGTAATGGGGGCACTATAATACTTCACTAGACTTCCGTTCATAAAGGCTATATCATGTCACAGACTCCGGGAACTTCATTTTCTTCAAAACTGACTTGCATGAATAAAAGGGATCTGTCTGACACACGAAAATTCTCTTTTGACGGATGTACTGTATTACCATGTCAACCACTTCCGGAACTAGATAGTGAACGGTACGCGCAACTCTCCGATCGATACTCTTTAACGGAACTCTCCTGCCGACGGAGATAAGAACGCATATTGTTTTCCTGGGTTGTTGTCTAGTACTTAAGATAACTTTTAATACCCAAATAAAGATATCCACCCTTTTCGTCCATCACAGGCGTCAGATTTTAACAGGAAAAGATAGCGATGATAATTCAGCTGCCCATCAGAACCACTCCATGCTCCTTTCGCAATCATTCCACATGGGGCAACCGTATGTCAGATAAACAGTATACAGAGCTGTTTATACTCACATAAATGGAGCTTGTAATTTCGTTCATCAGAGGTCGACACTCGGGATGTGGAAGTGACAATTGTTGAAAAAATCGTTATTTCTTGTGACTCCCTAAATCACTCGCGGGGAACAATCTGTTTTTGATCTCTCGGAGTCACATGTTACATCTCCTGGTACCGACAAAATGCTCTTTTCTTGCTAACATCGTTTGTAAATATTACACCTTTAAGCCACTCCATAAACAATCCATTAAAAGTGTTATTGTTTTATCAAACTTACAGTTCTCAGTGATAGTAGATTTCATTGATAAAAACCACTCCAATGATATTGAATTAAGACCAATTAATACCCGCAAACTTCTACGTTATACTTAAGATCCCTTCAGATAAAACTTCAAAGGGTTTGCTTATGTTGACTGTTCATTGGGGAAATTACAACATGGATGAAACATTAAAATCCAGAAAACAATTTGCAATTAACAAAATGTTATGAAATTGATAAAAGAATAGTTGGAAATTGATCGTTTTAATACAGTAACCGTTTTAGTACAGTAACATCGTAAATCTATTGAAGACTTTCCCACCCAGAATTAATCAGTCGATTAAAGCCCCTATATTTTTTCTAAATATTAATAACGAGTTTCTTACCTTTAAAGTTACATTTAAATTTAAATCCCTGATGTTCATTCCGACAACATAAAGACTTGTTACTAGTAGCATACCTGGCAAATGTCTGTACGGCAACAGCTATGGAACCGGTTCATATAGGGAGAAACCTGTTGGATTTTTCTACTTGGCACGAGTAATATTCTTTTCGGAACAACACATTTTAACAGACTAGAGTTATGCACGCGGAACGAAACGTTATCTCTGCATTTTATTGGCTAAGTAGGTCGGGGTCCCGAACTGATGGCGTCACAACTTAAAACAGAGAGATGATGATGAAAGACGTGTGTTGTTTTTGATGTTTAGAAATAAACAAAATCAAAAGAAACACGGATATGTAAACAAAACAGCTATTCTTATTCAAAGGTTTTGAAACAAGGGTAGAATACGAAATAAATAAAGATGCACATTAAAATAAAAGGGAGTAAAAAGGGTTTAATTATGTGAATGTTGCTTTAGTTATCTGTGTAGAAATCTCCTGTCACTAGGCCACTATTACTTATAAGTTGGTATACATGTGTAAAGCTACAATCCAGATAACAATTGAATAATCACAGACAGGTTTTGGCGCCCGCCATAATCTTTTTCTGGTTTTATCATTTGGATCTTTCACTTCTTCTCTCTTCCGTGTACAAATTAACAACCAAACGGAACCTATATATCCAATGATCTGTCCGTAATTGTTTTAAGTTATAGCGATAATCAGTTACAACTGTAGTAATCTAAGATGGCCGCCTATCGGCCATTTTGTTATTCTTATCAGTCCCATAATGGATAATACATAACAAGGGATTAGTGCGTCTGAAACTTTTCATTTTGATAACAACCTTTATAACGGTTGAAATTCAATGTGACCGATTGACCATTTTGTGTTTTTCAAGACAGGAGAAAGGAAGCTATATTTAGTTCATCTCTAGAGATAGTGGTAAGAGACTTAAAACATCAAATCAAAGATTGTCGCCTGTCGGCCATTTCGTTTTCCTGGTCAGTCCTAAAATTTGTCATATTCCAGGAGGAATCAAGGGGAGTAACCATGTGAAATTTGAGAAAGATCCATCCCGATTACCTGACAATTAATAAAATTAACAATCATCTTGATTACCTGACAATCAATAACAATCATCCTGATTACCTGACAATGAATAACAATAACAATCATCCTGATTACCTGACAATGAATAACAATCATCCTGATTACCTGACAATGAATAACAATCATCCTGATTACCTGACAATGAATAACAATCATCCTGATTAGCCTGACAATGAATAACAATAACAATCATCCTGATTACCTGACAATGAATAACAATAACAATCATCCTGATTACCTGACAATGAATAACAATAACAATCATCCTGATTACCTGACAATGAATAACAATCATCCTGATTACCTGACAATGAATAACAATCATCCTGATTACCTGACAATGAATAACAATAACAATCATCCTGATTACCTGACAATAAATAACAATAACAATCATCCTGATTACCTGACAATGAATAACAATAACAATCATCCTGATTACCTGACAATGAATAACAATAACAATCATCCTGATTACCTGACAATAAATAACAATCATCCTGATTACCTGACAATGAATAACAATAACAATGACAATGAATAACAATAACAATCATCCTGATTACCTGACAATGAATAACAATAACAATCATCCTGATTACCTGACAATGAATAACAATAACAATCATCCTGATTACCTGACAATGAATAACAATAACAATCAATCTGATTACCTGACAATGAATAACAATACAATCATCCTGATTACCTGACAATGAATAACAATAACAATCATCCTGATTACCTGACAATGAATAACAATCATCCTGATTACCTGACAATGAATAACAATCATCCTGATTACCTGACAATGAATAACAATCATCCTGATTACCTGACAATGAATAACAATCATCCTGATTACCTGACAATGAATAACAATAACAATCATCCTGATTACCTGACAATGAATAACAATAACAATCATCCTGATTACCTGACAATGAATAACAATAACAATCATCCTGATTACCTGACAATGAATAACAATAACAATCATCCTGATTACCTGACAATGAATAACAATCATCCTGATTACCTGACAATAATAACAATAACAATCATCCTGATTACCTGACAATGAATAACAATCATCCTGATTACCTGACAATGAATAACAATCATCCTGATTACCTGACAATGAATAACAATAACAATCATCCTGATTACCTGACAATGAATAACAATAACAATCATCCTGATTACCTGACAATGAATAACAATAACAATCATCCTGATTACCTGACAATGAATAACAATCATCCTGATTACCTGACAATGAATAACAATCATCCTGATTACCTGACAATGAATAACAATAACAATCATCCTGATTACCTGACAATGAATAACAATCATCCTGATTACCTGACAATGAATAACAATCATCCTGATTACCTGACAATGAATACCAATAACAATCATCCTGATTACCTGACAATGAATAACAATCATCCATATTACCTGACATTAAATAACAATCATCCTGATTACCTGACAATGAATAACAATAACAATCATCCTGATTACCTGACAATGAATAACAATCATCCTGATTACCTGACAATGAATAACAATAACAATCATCCTGATTACCTGACAATGAATAACAATAACAATCATCCTGATTACCTGACAATGAATAACAATAACAATCATCCTGATTACCTGACAATGAATAACAATAACAATCATCCTGATTACCTGACAATGAATAACAATAACAATCATCCTGATTACCTGACAATAAATAACAATAACAATCATCCTGATTACCTGACAATGAATAACAATAACAATCATCCTGATTACCTGACAATGAATAACAATAACAATCATCCTGATTACCTGACAATGAATAACAATAACAATCATCCTGATTACCTGACAATGAATAACAATAACAATCATCCTGATTACCTGACAATGAATAACAATAACAATCATCCTGATTACCTGACAATGAATAACAATCATCCTGATTACCTGACAATGAATAACAATAACAATCATCCTGATTACCTGACAATGAATAACAATAACAATCATCATCCTGATTACCTGACAATGAATAACAATAACAATCATCCTGATTACCTGACAATGAATAACAATAACAATCATCCTGATTACCTGACAATAAATAACAATAACAATCATCCTGATTACCTGACAATGAATAACAATCATCCTGATTACCTGACAATGAATAACAATCATCCTGATTACCTGACAATGAATAACAATAACAATCATCCTGATTACCTGACAATAAATAACAATCATCCTGATTACCTGACAATGAATAACAATCACAATCATCCTGATTACCTAACCATGAATAACAATAACAATCATCCTGATTACCTGACAATGAATAACAATAACAATCATCCTGATTACCTGACAATGAATAACAATCATCCTGATTACCTGACAATGAATAACAATCATCCTGATTACCTGACAATGAATAACAATAACAATCATCCTGATTACCTGACAATGAATAACAATAACAATCATCCTGATAACCTGACAATGAATAACAATCATCATCTGATTACCTGACAATGAATAACAATAACAATCATCCTGATTACCTGACAATGAATAACAATAACATCATCCTGATTACCTGACAATAATAACAATAACAATCATCCTGATTACCTGACAATGAATAACAATAACAATCATCCTGATTACCTGACAATGAATAACAATAACAATCATCCTGATTACCTGACAATGAAACAATAACAATCATCCTGATTACCTGACAATGAATAACAATAACAATCATCCTGATTACCTGACAATGAATAACAATAACAATCATCCTGATTACCTGACAATGAATAACAATAACAATCATCCTGATTACCTGACAATGAATAACAATAACAATCATCCTGATTACCTGACAATGAATAACAATCATCCTGATTACCTGACAATGAATAACAATAACAATCATCCTGATTACCTGACAATGAATAACAATAACAATAACAATCATCCTGATTACCTGACAATGAATAACAATAACAATCATCCTGATTACCTGACAATGAATAACAATAACAATCATCCTGATTACCTGACAATGAATAACAATCATCCTGATTACCTGACAATGAATAACAATAACAATCATCCTGATTACCTGACAATAAATAACAATAACAATCATCCTGATTACCTGACAATGAATAACAATCATCCTGATTACCTGACAATGAATAACAATAACAATCATCCTGATTACCTGACAATGATTACCTACAATGAATAACAATCATCCTGATTACCTGACAATGAATAACAATAACAATCATCCTGATTACCTGACAATGAATAACAATAACAATCATCCTGATTACCTGACAATGAATAACAATCATCCTGATTACCTGACAATGAATAACAATAACAATCATCCTGATTACCTGACAATGAATAACAATAACAATCATCCTGATTACCTGACAATGAATAACAATAACAATCATCCTGATTACCTGACAATGAATAACAATAACAATCATCTGATTACCTGACAATGAATAACAATAACAATCATCCTGATTACCTGACAATGAATAACAATAACAATCATCCTGATTACCTGACAATGAATAACAATAACAATCATCCTGATTACCTGACAATGAATAACAATAACAATCATCCTGATTACCTGACAATGAATAACAATAACAATCATCCTGATTACCTGACAATGAATAACAATAACAATCATCCTGATTACCTGACAATGAATAACAATAACAATCATCCTGATTACCTGACAATGAATAACAATAACAATCAATTACCTGAATCAATCATCTGATTACCTGACAATGAATAACAATAACAATCATCCTGATTACCTGACAATGAATAACAATAACAATCATCCTGATTACCTGACAATGAATAACAATAACAATCATCCTGATTACCTGACAATAATAACAATAACAATCATCCTGATTACCTGACAATGAATAACAATAACAATCATCCTGATTACCTGACAATGAATAACAATAACAATCATCCTGATTACCTGACAATGAATAACAATAACAATCATCCTGATTACCTGACAATGAATAACAATAACAATCATCCTGATTACCTGACAATGAATAACAATAACAATCATCCTGATTACCTGACAATGAATAACAATAACAATCATCCTGATTACCTGACAATGAATAACAATCATCCTGATTACCTGACAATGAATAACAATCATCCTGATTACCTGACAATGAAACAATAACAATCATCCTGATTACCTGACAATGAATAACAATAACAATCATCCTGATTACCTGACAATTAATAACAATAATCAAGCCTCCTGATTACCTGACAATGAATCCTGATTACCTGACAATGAATAACAATAACATCATCCTGATTACCTGACAATGAATAACAATAACAATCATCCTGATTACCTGACAATGAATAACAATAACAATCATCCTGATTACCTGACAATGAATAACAATAACAATCATCCTGATTACCTGACAATGAATAACAATAACAATCATCCTGATTACCTGACAATGAATAACAATAACAATCATCCTGATTACCTGACAATGAATAACAATAACAATCATCCTGATTACCTGACAATGAATAACAATAACAATCATCCTGATTACCTGACAATGAATAACAATAACAATCATCCTGATTACCTGACAATGAATAACAATAACAATCATCCTGATTACCTGACAATGAATAGCAATAACAATCATCCTGATTACCTGACAATGAATAACAATAACAATCATCCTGATTACCTGACAATGAATAACAATAACAATCATCCTGATTACCTGACAATGAATAACAATAACAATCATCCTGATTACCTGACAATGAATAACAATAACAATCATCTGATTACCTGACAATGAATAACAATAATTACCTGACAATGAAACAATAACAATCATCCTGATTACCTGACAATGAATAACAATAACAATCATCCTGATTACCTGACAATGAATAACAATCATCCTGATTACCTGACAATGAATAACAATGACAATCATCCTGATTACCTGACAATAAATAACAATAACAATCATCCTGATTACCTGACAATGAATAACAATCATCCTGATTACCTGACAATGAATAACAATAACAATCATCCTGATTACCTGACAATGAATAACAATCATCCTGATTACCTGACAATGAATAACAATAGCAATCACAATGAATAACAATAACAATCATCCTGATTACCTGACAATGAATAACAATAACAATCATCCTGATTACCTGACAATGAATAACAATCATCCTGATTACCTGACAATGAATAACAATCATCCTGATTACCTGACAATAAATAACAATAACAATCATCCTGATTACCTGACAATAGATAACAATAACAATCATCCTGATTACCTGACAATGAATAACAATCATCCTGATTACCTGACAATGAATAACAATCATCCTGATTACCTGTACCTGACTATCAATAACAATCATCCTGATTACCTGACAATGAATAACAATCATCCTGATTACCTGACATTAAATAACAATCATCCTGATTACCTGACAATAAATAACAATAACAATCATCCTGATTACCTGACAATGAATAACAATCATCCTGATTACCTGACAATGAATAACAATCATCCTGATTACCTGACAATACATAACAATAACAATCATCCTGATTACCTGACAATGAATAACAATAACAATCATCCTGATTACCTGACAATGAATAACAATAACAATCATCCTGATTACCTGACAATGAATAACAATAACAATCATCCTGATTACCTGACAATGAATAACAATAACAATCATCCTGATTACCTGACAATGAATAACAATAACAATCATCCTGATTACCTGACAATGAATAACAATAACATCATCCTGATTACCTGACAATGAATAACAATAACAATCATCCTGATTACCTGACAATGAATAACAATAACAATCATCCTGATTACCTGTCAATGAATAACAATCAATCATCCTGATTACCTGACAATGAATAACAATAACAATCATCCTGATTACCTGACAATGAATAACAATCATCCTGATTAACAATGAATAACATCCTCCTGATTACCTGACAATGAATAACAATAGCAATCATCCTGATTACCTGACAATGAATAACAATAACAATCATCCTGATTACCTGACAATGAATAACAATAACAATCATCCTGATTACCTGACAATGAATAACAATCATCCTGATTACCTGACAATGAATAACAATCATCCTGATTACCTGACAATGAATAACAATAACAATCATCCTGATTACCTGACAATAGATAACAATAACAATCATCCTGATTACCTGACAATGAATAACAATAACAATCATCCTGATTACCTGACAATGAATAACAATAACAATCATCCTGATTACCTGACAATGAATAACAATCAATCAATCTGATTACCTGACAATAATAACAATAACAATCATCCTGATTACCTGACAATTAATAACAATAACAATCATCCTGATTACCTGTCAATGAATAACAATAACAATCATCCTGATTACCTGACAATGAATAACAATAACAATCATCCTGATTACCTGACAATGAATAACAATAACAATCATCCTGATTACCTGACAATGAATAACAATAACAATCATCCTGATTACCTGACAATGAATAACAATAACAATCATCCTGATTACCTGACAATGAATAACAATAACAATCATCCTGATTACCTGACAATGAATAACAATAACAATCATCCTGATTACCTGACAATGAATAACAATAACAATCATCCTGATTACCTGACAATAATAACAATAACAATCATCCTGATTACCTGACAATGAATAACAATAACAATCATCCTGATTACCTGACAATGAATAACAATAACAATCATCCTGATTACCTGACAATGAATAACAATAACAATCATCCTGATTACCTGACAATGAATAACAATAACAATCATCCTGATTACCTGACAATGAATAACAATAACAATCATCCTGATTACCTGACAATGAATAACAATAACAATCATCCTGATTACCTGACAATGAATAACAATAACAATCATCCTGATTACCTGACAATGAATAACAATAACAATCATCCTGATTACCTGACAATGAATAACAATAACAATCATCCTGATTACCTGACAATGAATAACAATAACAATCATCCTGATTACCTGACAATGAATAACAATAACAATCATCCTGATTACCTGACAATGAATAACAATAACAATCATCCTGATTACCTGACAATGAATAACAATAACAATCATCCTGATTACCTGACAATGAATAACAATAACAATCATCCTGATTACCTGACAATGAATAACAATAACAATCATCCTGATTACCTGACAATAATAACAATAACAATCATCCTGATTACCTGACAATGAATAACAATAACAATCATCCTGATTACCTGACAATGAATAACAATAACAATCATCCTGATTACCTGACAATGAATAACAATAACAATCATCCTGATTACCTGACAATGAATAACAATAACAATCATCCTGATTACCTGACAATGAATAACAATAACAATCATCCTGATTACCTGACAATGAATAACAATAACAATCATCCTGATTACCTGACAATGAATAACAATAACAATCATCCTGATTACCTGACAATGAATAACAATAACAATCATCCTGATTACCTGACAATAGATAACAATAACAATCATCCTGATTACCTGACAATGAATAACAATAACAATCATCCTGATTACCTGACAATAGATAACAATAACAATCATCCTGATTACCTGACAATGAATAACAATCATCCTGATTACCTGACAATGAATAACAATCATCCAATCATCCTGATTACCTGACAATAGATAACAATAACAATCATCCTGATTACCTGACAATGAATAACAATAACAATCATCCTGATTACCTGACAATAGATAACAATAACAATCATAACAATAACAATCATCCTGATTACCTGACAATGAATAACAATAACAATCATCCTGATTACCTGACAATGAATAACAATAACAATCATCCTGATTACCTGACAATGAATAACAATAACAATCATCCTGATTACCTGACAATGAATAACAATAACAATCATCCTGATTACCTGACAATGAATAACAATAACAATCATCCTGATTACCTGACAATGAATAACAATAACAATCATCCTGATTACCTGACAATAGAATAACAATAACAATCATCCTGATTACCTGACAATGAATAACAATAACAATCATCCTGATTACCTGACAATGAATAACAATAACAATCATCCTGATTACCTGACAATGAATAACAATAACAATCATCCTGATTACCTGACAATGAATAACAATAACAATCATCCTGATTACCTGACAATGAATAACAATAACAATCATCCTGATTACCTGACAATAACAATAACAATCATCCTGATTACCTGACATCAATAACAATCATCCTGATTACCTGACAATAATAACAATAACAATCATCCTGATTACCTGACAATGAATAACAATAACAATCATCCTGATTACCTGACAATGAATAACAATAACAATCATCCTGATTACCTGACAATAATAACAATAACAATCATCCTGATTACCTGACAATGAATAACAATAACAATCATCCTGATTACCTGACAATGAATAACAATAACAATCATCCTGATTACCTGACAATGAATAACAATAACAATCATCCTGATTACCTGACAATAATAACAATAACAATAACAATAACAATCATCCTGATTACCTGACAATGAATAACAATAACAATCATCCTGATTACCTGACAATAGATAACAATAACAATCATCCTGATTACCTGACAATGAATAACAATAACAATCATCCTGATTACCTGACAATGAATAACAATAACAATCATCCTGATTACCTGACAATAGATAACAATAACAAT